>NC_133618.1:118487140-118787140 GCF_048593235.1 Sminthopsis crassicaudata | reverse complement strand
ACCTAAATTTTGTTTTAGGTACAATTTTAGATATAATATTGGTGGGGGCAGAGCCAGATATCTGACCATCCCTTCCTCTGCCCCCTTTGATTTTAGTCATCCTAGGGTTGAACTCAATTATCTTTAAGTTCAAACTCTTTTTTTAAGTCTATTGGATTTCAGGGGTATTTATTCATCCTTCTGCCTATCTCTATCCATCTATCTATCCATCTATCTATCTGCATATCTATCTATCAACTATCTTTTATGTGCATTTTTTCCAGGTAAAAATATTGGCAATCAATAAGGGATTAAAGATTGAACTTTTTTCCCTTGTTTTTTTTCTTTAGGAATAAAATTCAGTGAATGTTTCTGAGGAAAATGAATTTAAGTGGAAATGTGTATCTCTTTTGGACTGTATTCAGATATTTAGTTGTCACAGTCTTGTAGCTTGCTCTATTACAAGAGATGAAGAAGTGACAAGAAGCCTTCATGTTTGGTCTTTGGAGGTTGCAGGTGAATTTGCTTATTGGTCCCAACATCTGTTTATTTTTCTCAATATTTGCATCTTTATTCTCAGAGACAGTCACATTTATAAGCAAACAAGGTTTATGGTTTTACCTGGGGGTTGTGATAATGCTAATGAAAAATAAGAAATGAGTTACTAAAAACCCACTTAGCCCATTTCACATTTTCCTTTAGGCTTTGTCTTCTACCAAATTGGAGAATAAATATTTGTCTCATTCAATAGGGGAAACATCTATTTTCTTGTATTTCCTTTTACTTAAGTTTCAGTAATCATAACATTGTGTTTGAAGCAAAAAAAATCAAAAAACTTAGGTTTGAATTCCTATAATGTCACTAAATTACTGTGGGATCTTGAGAATATCTTTTTCTTTTTCAACTAAAATGACTCTCTCCAAAATTGCCAATTATCCCTTAATTGCAAATTCTAATGACCTTTTCTCAATCCTCATTCTTGACTTCTCTGCAACTTTTGACACTGTCTTTTTCCTTTTCTCCTTGACACTTTTTTTCCTCTAGGTTTTGATGACCAACTTTCATTATTTTCCTCCTTTTCTCAATCTCATCCAATCCTCAATCTCCTTTGCTGAATTTCATAGACATTATACCCATTAACTCTGGCTGTCCCCCAAGACACTTTCTTGGACTCTTTTCTCTTCTCCCTCTATATGCAGTGGAAAAAGTGCCAGGTCTGGGATTAGGAAGATTCCTCTTCCTGAATTCAAAAACAACCTTAGACACTTACTAGCTGTGTGATCTTTATCAAGTCATTTAACTCTGTTTGCTTCTGTTTCCTCATCTGTAAAATGATGTAGAACAAAGGAGAAGGAAATAGCAAACCACTCCAGTATCTTTACCAAAAAGAAAAAAAAAATCACTAAAAGGCAGATCACAGTCAACTGCAACTAGAAAAATGACTAAAACCACAAACTGTTCATAGAAGTTATTCAGAGGCTTCATGTTCATGCCATGTGAGAATCAGTAGAAGGAAAATAGGATGGCTAGGTCAGAGAAGAGAAGACTAAGAAAAACAAGGTAGCTTCCACTGAGAGCTTTTGATGATCTCATCAGATCCCATGGATTTAATTACCATCTTGATGCTGTTAATTTTTAGATCTATATATCCAGCCCCAAACTCTTTCCCTGATATTCAGTTTTTTCTCTTCATCTACATATTGAATATCTTGAACTGACTGCCCCATAGACATCTTAAACTCACTATATCCAAAATGGTCCACATAATCTTTTCTCCAAAAACTTCCCCCTTTCCCTAAACCCTCACCTTCCTAATACTGTCAAAGGCAATACCATTCTCTAAGTTCCTAAAGCTCATAATTTACATGTCATTCTCAAATTCTTATTCTTTCTCCCTTCTTATATCTAATCTGGTGCCAGTTGATAATGATTTTACCTTCACAGCATCTCTTGTGCTCCTTTTTTTTCTGCTGAAAAAAAAAATCTTCTTTGTGCATGTTGTCTCCTCTGGGAGACTGAGGACAATTTGGGATTAGGACTGCTTTTTTCTTTTCACCTCTTAATATAGTGTCTGGCAAATACTAGGTAGTTTACAAATGCTTATTGACTTACTGACTTTTTTGTACTTCAGTTTCCTTTTCTTTAAAGAGAGAGGATTGGATTACATTATCTCTACTGTCTTTTGCATTTCTGCATCCACTAATCTTTGTGATTTGTGTTGCTTTTCAAGGCACTTCTTTGTAAAGCTTGGCAGTTTTTGGAGGGAAAAGATGAAAGGATGGTAGCTGAAGAAGATAACAAAAGGAGTTGATATTTGTAGTCATGCTATATGCCTATACTTCCTCATATTAGAACTCATATTACTACTTCTAGAGTGAGGGACTCTGATTGATGAGTTTCTAGTTATTTAAGGCCATACTCATACACAAACAATATTTCAATACTTAGACCTTCTCATTGTTCCCCTTCATGTATTCTCTTCCTCCCAAAGAATTTGAGTTCCTTGATAGAATGGACTATTTTGCTTATTTTCATATCCTTAGTACAGTGTCTGGCATACAGTAAGTACTTAATAATGCTTTTTCATGCACTCATATCTTGACTCTTCTTTTAAGTTAAATTCTCTGAAGTAAATGTGTGTGTACGTGTGAAAAGGGGCAGAAATATAATAATATTAGAAGAACAAGCGTGTGAAAAAAAATCACCATCAATGACCTGGAGCTCTTCTGTTTTGAAAACACTTCATTGCCAACACTATCACAAACAGATCAAAAAATGGAGCAATACAGATGAGGCCATTTATTTGAATATATTTAGGATAGCTGTTTCCTTCAGGGAATGTTAACTTTTACATTCAGTGAAACAATCACTGAAGTTTGCCTAGACAAGTACAAGCACCAGGCCTATCTAGATAAAAACAACCAGACAAATCCATGTTTGCCTCCAGATATGGTTAAAATAATACTCAAAGTATTTCGGAGTTGGAAGGTACATCCAAGGCCATCTAGTTCAACCCGTACCTCAATAAGCATCTTCTCTATGCATACTTGACGACTTTCTATTTAGCTTTGGTTTGGAGGCTTCCTATTGGGTAACCATTGCCTCACAAGACAGCTCATCACACTTTTTTTGGGTAATATTTTCCTGACATAGTATCTATGCTGGTTTCTCTATAAGGGTCACACAGCTGAGGTAATGTAGTCTAAGGCTGCATTTGAACTCAGGATGAGCAATCATCCTAACTCTAGTTCTGGTACTTTAGCCATTGCACAACCTAGCTTCCTTTATATGAATATAATCCTATTTTTCAAAGTTTTTCTTATAATGGATTACCCATTATAATGGATGACCTGGTAAATTTAGCAGGACTAAATTTAATATTCTAGATAAGATCTGACTCAGGTAGAATTATCAAATAAGATAATATTTGTAAAGCACTTAGTTTCCTGCCTTGCATATTGTAGGCAATTCATAAATGCTTGTTCTCTTTCATTTCCCTCTGTATATCATAAGAGTACTGCCTCCTAGATCCTGGATAGGAAGTCTCTCTCTCAATGAAACCAAAAATCACATGAGCTTATTTTGGCAACCATATCACATTCTTAGGCATACATGTGTCTGACATCTAGTAAATCATAGAGATCTGTTTCATTTGCAACAAATCTAGCAAGTCAGTTAAAGGAAGTTAGAAAAGAAAGGCATCGAATATTTTCCAAGATTTATACATTTCAAATCCAGGAAATTTTGTAGAGTGACTTCACTTGATACTTCAATTTGTAGTAAATATAAATGTCATAGAACCTTAGTTGCAGTAAATATGCCCATAAAACTATTGGCCCAAATTATTTCATTCCATGTACCCCAACAAGTACAAATCAGCAACTGTGAAAATATTTACATTTGATTTAAATTATGTCTTTTTTTGCAAAAAAATACTGCTATTGACATTGTTTTCAATTACTTGTCACAAAATATCCAGGGAAATCTTTGTTACTTGCTTGGATGAAGTCAGATTATTTTCAATTTCTTCAGCCAATTGATATAGTTTATTGTTTTTCCTTGTATAACATGGATATCTGTCTGAAATGACTGGACCCATAAATAATAACACACAGAGGTATAAGTTTTAAGTTTTTCATTATTTCCATATTTTTTTTTATGTACATGTCTTCCCACTCAGTATTTTCTGCAGCCTATGTGTATATGTGTCCTCATGAATTTAAAGCTGACCATTGATATAGGATGATTTCAAGGATATTAGAAAGGTAGCTTCTTTTATCTGTGGTTTCCCCATTGGTTCCAATCATTGAAAATTTCAGTACTTGAAAATTAATTTCTTTGGTTTAAACTTTGTATCATATTATTTTATTTTTATTTTTTAACTTAAATACATCAAGGCCTCCCACTACTTCAGGGGTTATCTCCAGTTGTCTTGATCAATATCTTGTTATTGGATTCCATCTACATTGGAGGAAAAAGTGAGACTGATGAATTTTTTTTTTAACATTTTTTTTTTTTTCTTTTGATGAAGCAATTGAGATTACACAGCTAGGAAATGTTAAGGGTCTGAGATGATTTGAACTCTGGTCCTCCTGACTCCAGGACCAGTATTCTCTTACTTAACCCAGCCTGATGCTTTTGTATAGTTTTTGCATCACTTAAATCCAATTTACTTACAAGTCAAGACATCACTCTCTTAATGTTCTTGGTCCTCTTCCAGAATGAAGGATGAACAACAACAAACAACATATTAAGTTGAAAATATCTCTTGGGAGGAAATAGTAACAGATTGAGGTAAATCAGGCATTTATACTTAATAGCTGTACTTCTCTCTTTAAGTGGCTTAGTAAAATATATCTCAGTTTCCTTATCTTCAAAATGAGATTAATAATAACACCTACCTTATAAACTTGTTGTGAAGCTCAGATGAATTTCACATGAGGTAATTTGCAAACCCCAATCCCTATATAAATGTAAACTACTATTCTAATTATTAATTAATTAGTGTGGAAAAAAATCAATTAAATCTTTTCTGAGAGTAAGCTTTGATTGGGTATAGAGTAGAGTAGTTAGTACTTAGGTTTTGGGCACCTAGTAAGAGTAAATAGTACTGTACCATTGAGAACATGAAGATTAAACTATGAACACTAGACTAATTTTGCTTGTGTAATAATTTTGCTATAGGCTAGTCCTGGTTAGACTTATGAGCTTGACTATAGAAAGACTTTTTAAAGTTTTTTTTGTTTAGGGAAAAAAATGTACTTTTGAATCTGGTTGATTGAACTATTTATGTATCTTTTGGGTAGGAAAACTGCAGTGAGTTTCTTTCCTTGTGAATAGGGAGATTAAACCAAGAAATTTGTATTCTTTTTTCTCTAAAGTAAAGTTAACTGGAATATTTTCAAATTAGACAAGTAGAGGCTCCTCAATGCTCATAAAACAGTTAATGGAGTTTCTGGATGAGGGAGGGTCTCAGAGTTGCTGGTTAAAATCCTTATTTTCAAATGTTCTGTTTCTTCTGTTAATCTAAGGAAATGCCAGTTATTTATGATGCTTTGGGTCCTCCTTTCTTATCATGGGAATGGTGCTCTCTCCCTCCCCCATATTTTGGTATTCTTAAATTGATAAAAGGTATCACCCAAACAAATTACTGATTCAACAACTCATTGATTTGGAGATAGATAGGCAGAGTGGATAGAGTGATAAACCTGGAGTCAAAAGAACCTGTGTTCAAATTCTTACTCTTACATTTATTAGTTATGGGAATATGTACCAAATAATTTTATATTTAAGGGGCTCAGTTTCCTTATTTCTAAAAATGGGCATTACTATCAGCTGTAATTTTCTTCATGTTTTAAAGCTCTTGCCCAATTTCATTGGTAAACAATTCTTTGATATGTAATTCTGAATACCTAAAAAAAAATTACTCCCCTTCCCCAAAAAGGTGCAAATTAAAATGAAAAAAAATCTGTAGATACGAAGTTTAGAGAAAAATTATGTTAATATAAATAAACCAAATATCATTTGGTTTCATTTTGGGTCCCAATTCTAAACAACTTACACATTTCAAGTCAGAATTACATGAAATACATTGATAGCTAAATAAATAGAGTGAGTACATGATTAATGTTTTTAAAATAGTAAACACTTCACATTTGTAGCATTCCTTTAGCAGATTGGTCTGGTAAAGGTTGTTTTCATTCCTGCTTGGCAATCTGTGTTTTATTTATTTATTCACTCTCTTTATGGTGGAATGCCTCTATTTTAATTTACCTTTGGTCTTAATTTACTCTTGGGGGCAAAGTGAAAATATCTCCAATGAATTTAAAATTAAAAACAATTAGAAAACATGAAACTTCACAATAATCAGTTTTTGAAAACTTAAATTGCCCTTTTAAAAGAAGAATACATGGTATTTTTAATAAAAAATACTATTAATATTATCTTTATATTTTTAAAGACTCATAGCATTGAATTCTATCTTTATAACTTGGGATTTTTACAGAAAAATAGAGTAAGCATAGGTAGTTTTCTTATAGGTTATAATCTTTAATGCTAAGGGAAAAGAAGTTAAAAGTACTCAAATGTCACATAAGATTCAAAGTGGTAGATACAATTCAGGTTTGATTTCAAGTCAGTTGGTTTAATGGCTGGAGTGATGGAATTGAAATCAGGAAAATCTGACTTCTATTTTTTTCCTCAGCCACCAACTGTAGCCTTTAATTGCATTGGGCTTCAGTTTCCATATTTGTAAAGTGAAGGGGAAAGGGGAATGAGGAGAGAAGTTCTTTAACTCTAAATTGATCATCCAATGATCAAATAAAACATAAAAAAAAGTGAATGGAAGTTCCCAGATGGCAAGATATTTCCTTTTTAGTTTCTGTTTTTGGTTTTGTGTGCTTAACATCAGTTACCATATACATAGAAAGCTGTCCTGAAAGTTAAAGAGACTTGAATTTAAGTTGTGTCTGATATAAACTAGTTCTGTGATTTAACTAAGAAGTCACTTAACCTCTCAGTGCCCCAGTCAGTACTCTAAGACTAAAAGTTGCAGAACAGCTGCTGATCTGCATGAGTTGAAAAAATTTTCCTCACAGAGAAATTTCCTACACAAATAAAGATACCCCTTTTGAGAAAAAGTTTCAGGGTCTTGCAGTATAATATGCACTACTGAATAGAATTTAAATTGAAAAATGGCAGATTCCCTTGGTTTACAAAGGGGGCTGGTATTCCATTTAAAGCTTGTTTTTGAGCTTATAAATGAAGAATCTTCTATTTCCTTGGAATGAGGCATCTAGAATGTAGCCTAAGTATATGAACCTACAAGGACTGGGGTATCATTAATGCCTGTTTTTATTTTTATTTTTTATGTGGAATTTTAAAAATAATAATTAAAAAAAAACAGAATCAAAAAGAAAAACAGAAAAGAAAAACAAAAAGCAGAATATTGTCGGGTGCCCAGAAGAAAACATCAGGGAGGATTCAAAATATATAACAATGAATTATCAGTTCACGAAAGAATATATATGAGAAGAAATTGTTTTCATAATGTCCTTTTCTTTACTTCCTAATAGGTTGTTCTTTTCTCTGCAAGCACACTTTTAAAAAAAAGTTTATTCTTTTTTTGCCCTTTAATCCCTCCACCTCTCCCTAAACAGGCTATAGTTAAGCAAGGATATATTCATGTATCCCAACCCTACCAACTCTTCTCCACATCTCCTATATTCATACACATATTTTTCCTATTCCTGCTAACTCTTTTCTTTAATTCTACTCCTTAACTTGCCTTGGTATTACTTAATCTTCCCCCATCCATGGATATCTTTATAGATTTTGGAGGATGCTATTCTCTTCATGGTATATGTATGTACTCTTGCCTACTTAACCCATTCCCAATGTGAGTAGGTTTTCATAACTAAGAGCCCCTTAATGACATTCTAATGTCATTAATTCTATTCTTCCTCTGTATCACATCTGTATAACATATTTACTATTTTTACCTCAACTCTGCCCCAATATTTTGAGCTACCCAATTGATGATGTCAATCTTAAATATATGTATACATTTCCATGTAAAAAACATAAACAATATGTCTATGTTAAGTTTCTTGAGACTGATCTCTGATATTAGCTCTTACATGTTAAATTTTCCATTCTATTGAGTCCTGAAAATCTGTAAATTCATTAATGCCCATTTTTTCCATTTAATATTATAATTTTTCTGGATATGATATTTTTGGCCAAAGGCCTAGTTTTTTTTTGTTTTTTTTTTAATGTATACATATTTATACAATAATCTTGCTGCACACTCTTTTCGTAGTGGCTAGAAACTGGAAGATGAATGGATGTCCATCAGTTGAAGAATGGTTGGGTAAATTATGGTGTATGAAGGTTATGGAATATTATTGCTCTTTAAGAAATGGAGGAATACAGAGAGGCCTGGAGAGACTTACATCAATGATGCTGAGTGAAATGAATAGAACCAGAAGATTGCTGTACACTTCAATGCTGTATGAAGATGTATTCTGATGGAAGTGGATATCTTCAACATAAAGAAGATCCAACTCACTTCCAGTTGATCAATGATGGACAGAAACAACTACACCCAGAGAAGGAACACTGGGAATTGAATGTAAACTGTTAGCACTATTGTCTATCTACCCAGGTTACTTATACCTTTGGAATCTAATACTTAATGTGCAACAAGAAAATGGTATTTACACACATATATTGTATCTAGGTTATACTGTAACACATGTAAAATATATGGGATTGCCTGTCATCAAGGGGAGGGAGTAGTGGGAGGGAGGGGATAATTTGGAAAAATGAATACAAGGGATAATGTTTAAAAAAATTACTCATGCATATATACTGTCAAAAAATATAAATAAATAAAATAAAAAAAGATACCCCCAGACAATAAGGGGGAAACAAAAAAAATAATAATCTTGCTGCACAAGAAAAATCAGATCAAAAAGGAAAAAAATGAGAAAGAAAACAAAATGCAAGCAAACAGCAACAAAAAGAGTGAAAATGCTATGTTGTAATTCACACTCAGTTCCCACAATCTTCTCTCTGGGTTAGATGGCTGTCTTCATCACAAGATCATTGAAACTGGATCAATCATCTCATTGTTGGAAAGAGTCATGTCTATCAGAATTGATCATCATATAGTATTGTTGTTGCCGTGTATAATGATCTCCTGGTTCTGCTCATTTCACTTAACATCAGTTCATGTAAGTTTTTCTAGCCCTTTCTAAAATCATCCTGCTGATCTTTTCTTATAGAACAATAATATTCCATAACATTTATATATACCATAACTTATTCAGCTATTCTCTAGCTGATGGGCATTATCTACTCAGTTTCCAGTTTCTTGCCACTACAAAAAGGGCTGCCACAAACATTTTTGTACATGTGGGTCAGAGATCTAATTCTTTTGATTGCTGGCATATGTGATTCTAGATGCTCTGATCTTTTATTGGAGCTGCTGATAAGTCCAGTAAAATTCTAATTATAGTTCCTGAGTATCTGAATTGTTTTTTTCTTGTTTCTTGCAAAATTTTCTTTTTGATCTGAGGGTTTTCAAATTTAGCAATAATATTCCTATGTACTTTTCACAAAGAATCTCTGAGATGATAATCAGTGGATTTTTAAAAATTTCTACTTTCCCCTCCTGTTCTATCACTCCAGGACAATTTTCTTGGATTATTTCTTGCAATTCTATGTCAAGATCACAATTTTCCCCCCAACCAAAAATTAAACTTGAAATACAAAAATTAAAAGGAGAAATCAATAATATTGAAAGTAAAAAAAAAAAAAAAAAACTATTGAATTAATAAATAAAACTAAGAGTTGGTTTTATGAAAAAGCCAATAAAATAGATAAACCTTTGGTAAATTTGATCAGAAAAAAGAAAGAGGAAAATCAAATTGTTAGTCTTACAAATGTAAAGGGGGATCTTTCCACCAATGAAGAGGAAATTAGAGAAATAATAAGGAGTTACTTTGCCCAACTTTATGCCAATAAATTTGATAACTTAAGTGAAATGGATGACTTCCTCCAAAAATATAAGCTCCCTAGATTAACAGAGGAGGAGATAAATTGCTTAAGTAGTCCCATTTCAGAAAAAAGAAATAGAACAAGCTATTAATCAACTCCCCAGGAAAAAATCCCCAGGACCAGATGAATTCACATGTGAATTCTAACAAACATTTAAAGAACAATTAGCCCCAATGTTATATAAATTATTTGAAAAAATAAGGGATGAAGGAGTCCTACCAAACTCCTTTTATGACACAGACATGGTACTGATACCTAAACCAGGTAGATCGAAAACTGAGAAAGAAAATTATAGACCAATTTCCTTAATGAATATTGATGCTAAAATCTTAAATAAGATATTAGCAAAAAGACTTCAGAAAATCATCTCCAAGATAATACACTATGATCAAGTAGGATTTATTCCAGGAATGCAGGGCTGGTTTAATATTAGGAAAACTATTAATATAATTGACCATATTAATAATCAAATTAATAAGAACCATATGATCATCTCAATAGATGCAGAAAAAGCATTTGACAAAATCCAACATCCATTCCTACTAAAAACTCTTGAGAGTATAGGAATAAATGGACTATTCCTTAGAATAATCAGGAGCATATATTTAAGACCGTCAGTAAGCATAATATGCAATAGAAATAAACTACAACCTTTCCCAGTAAGATCAGGAGTAAAACAAGGTTGCCCACTATCACCATTACTATTCAATATAGTATTAGAAACGCTAGCCTCGGCAATAAGAGCCGAGAAAGAGATTCAAGGAATTAGAGTAGGAAATGAGGAAATCAAACTATCACTTTTTGCAGATAACATGATGGTATACTTAGAGAACCCCAAAGACTCTGCTAAAAAGCTACTAGAAATAATTCAAAATTTCAGCAAAGTGGCAGGATACAAAATAAATCCACATAAATCCTCAGCATTTTTATATATCACCAACAAAATGCAACAGCAAGAGATACAAAGAGAAATTCCATTCCAAACAAATGTTGAGAGTATAAAGTATTTGGGAATCTATCTACCAAAGAAAAGTCAGGAATTATATGAGAAAAATTACAAAACACTTGCCACAAAAATAAAGTCAGATCTAAATAATTGGAAAGACATTCAGTGCTCTTGGATAGGCCGAGTGAATATAATAAAGATGACAATACTCCCCAAACTAATCTATTTATTTAGTGCTATACCAATCAGACTCCCAAGAAACTATTTTAATGACCTAGAAAAAATAACAACAAAATTCATATGGAAGAATAAAAGGTCGAGAATTGCAAGGGAACTAATGAAAAAAAAGTCAGAGGAAGGTGGTCTAAGTGTACCTGATCTAAAGCTATATTATATAGCAACAGTCACCAAAACCATTTGGTATTGGCTAAGAAATAGACCGGTAGATCAGTGGAACAGATTAGATACAAAGGACAAAAAAGGGTACATCTATAGCAATCTAATCTTTGAAAAACCCAAAGATATCAACATTAGGGATAAAAATTCATTATTTGGAAAAAACTGTTGGGAAAACTGGAAATTAATATGGCAGAAATTAGATATGGGTCCACACTTAACACCATATACCAAGATAAGATCAAAATGGGTCCATGATTTAGGCATAAAGAATGAAATCATAAACAGATTAGAGGAACAGAGGATAGTCTACCTCTCAGACCTGTGGAGGAGGAAGGAATTTATGACCAGAGGAGAACTAGAGATCATTATTGATCACAAAATAGAAGATTTTGATTACATCAAACTAAAAAGTTTCTGTACAAACAATACTAATGCAAACAAGATTAGAAGGGAAGTAACAAATTGGGAAAATATTTTTAAAAGCAAAGGTTCTGACAAAGGTCTCATTTCCAAAATATATAGAGAACTGACCCTAATTTATAAGAAACCGAACCATTCTCCAATTGATAAATGGTCAAAGGATATGAACAGACAATTCTCAGATGAAGAAATTGAAACTATATCCACTCACATGAAAGAGTGTTCCAAATCACTACTGATCAGAGAAATGCAAATTAAGACAACTCTGAGATACCACTACACACCTGTCAGATTGGCTAAGATGACAGGAACAAATAATGATGAATGTTGGAGGGGATGTGGGAAAGCTGGGACACTAATACATTGCTGGTGGAGTTGTGAAAGAATCCAGCCATTCTGGAGAGCAATTTGGAACTATGCCCAAAAAGTTGTCAAACTGTGCATACCCTTTGACCCAGCATTGCTGTTATTGGGATTATATCCCAAAGAAATACTAAAGAGCGGAAAGAGACATATATGTGCCAAAATGTTTGTGGCAGCTCTTTTTGTTGTAGCTAGAAACTGGAAGATGAATGGATGTCCATCAGTTGGAGAATGGTTGGGTAAATTGTGGTATATGAAGGTTATGGAATATTATTGCTCGGTAAGAAATGACCAGCAGGAGAAATACAGAGAGGCCTGGAGAGACTTACATCAACTGATGCTGAGTGAAATGAGCAGAACCAGAAGATCACTGTACACTTCAACAACAATACTGTATGAGGATATATTCTGATGGTAGTGGAAATCTTCAACATAAAGAAGATCCAACTCACTTCCAGTTGATCAATGATGGACAGAGATAGCTACACCCAGAGAAGAAACAATGGGAAGTGAATGTAAATTGTTAGCACTAATATCTGTCTGCCCAGGTTACATGTACCTTCGGAATCTAATGCTTATTGTGCAACAAGAAAATGGTATTTACACACATGTATTGTATCTAGGTTATATTGTAACACATGTAAAATGTATGGGATTGCCTGTCATCGGGGGGAGGGAGGAGAAGGAGGGGGGATAATTTGGAAAAATGAATACAAGGGATAATATTATAAAAAATATATAATTAAAAATTATTGAAAAAAAAGATAACAATTTTCAGGTAGTCCAATTATTCTTATATATATTTTTTCTTGATCTGTTTTTCAGATCTATTGTTTTTATTATAAGATGTTTCATATTGTTTTGTTTTTTCATTCTTTATATTTTGTTTTATTGTTTCTTGGTCTCTTATAACTTCACTGGTTTCCCCTTGCTCAATACTAATTTTCAAAGAGTACTTTTTGTCTTTAAGACTCTATCTCCTTTTTTAATTAATTTTTTTTTCATAATCCTTTTTTTCTTGTATGGTTTTCATTTTTTATTTTTCACTCAATGTTTTCCATTTGATTTAAAAACAATTTTGAGTTCTATAAATTTTTTCTGGGCAGAAAGCCATTTATCATTACTCTTTGGGGTAGAAGCAGCTTTTTTTTTTTTTTTTTTTCTTTAAACTTTAGTGTCCTCTTCTGAAGATGAAACCTGGTCTTCCCTGTTCCTATAGTAAATTTCTATGGTTGGGGATTCTTTCTCCTTTACCGATTCATTTTTTTTTAAGCATCCTCTAATTGTGGGGTGAGGAGAAGATGGTGCTTCTAGCTTCACTTTAGCTCTCCCCTTTGATCTAGAACCTCAAACCAAAAGCTCCACCCACCTGCAAGTGACTAGCCAGTAGTGTTCCTGCCCCACTGCTTCTACAGTTACCTGGATGTGCTGGTTCCTTCTAACTCAGGGGTAAGACTCTGCATCTCAGCTGGGCTTGTTATTTCTAATCAGCTAAAATTCACTCAGTTTTTCCAGATTCAGATCCCTCCTCCCTATCCTTCATTCAGGGGAAGCCCTGAAGTCCAGGAGGTGAAAATTCCTGTGGTTCTTGAGGAAACTGTAGCCAATCCCAGCTAGCCTTAGGGATCCTTACTTGATCTTTGTGCTGAGCAAACCTGGAAGTGTTTGTACTTTCCACTAGTTAATTCCTGGCATGGGAGCTTTCTTGGAATCTTCTTTGGTTGTGTCAAGAGGGCCCCTATTGTGCCCCAAGTCTTCTTGATTTTTTACCAGTCTGTGTTAGCTCTGAGTTGCAAATTTGTTCTGTTTGGGGAGGAAATCCAGAAAGTTTGAAATTTACTGTTCTATTCTGCCATCTTTCCAGAATTCTCCTCCTTGTTTTTGTTTGGTTTAATTTTAAGCCATGCTAACTCTGAGAACAATAAAAACATTTGACATTAACATCATGCCTAAACTATGAAAATAGTTTAATAGTCCCTTTCACACTCTAATCCTTTTTCTATTCATCTGTCAGATTGAATTTTTTTTATATTTTGGAAACAGTATTTTATTTTTTTCAATTACATGTAAAGATGGTTTTCAACATTCATTTTTAATAGAATTTTCACTGCTAAATTTTTCTCTCTCCTTTCATCCCTCACATCCTCCTCACTAAAATGACAATCTAATGTAAATTATACATGTAAATTATACATGTGCCTATTCATATTTTTGACCATTGATCAATTGGAGAATGACATATTCTTATAAAGGTAACTCATTTCTCTATATATTTTAAAAATAAGTCCTTTATCAGAAACACTGATAGTAAATTTATTTCCCATCTTTCTGCTTTTCTTCTAATTGGATTACATTGATTTGATTTGTATAAACATTTTAAAATTTAATGTAATTAAAATTATCCATTTTGCATTTTATAATGTTCCCTATCTTTTGACTATAATTTTTTTCCTTCTTCATAGATCTGATAGGTAAATTATTCCTTACTCTCCTAATTTATATTTGGTATTACCCTTTATGTTTAAATCATGTACCCATTTTGACCTTATCTTGTTCTGTGTTGTGAGATGTTCTATTTTCTAGTTTCTTAACAGTTTTTGTCAAATAGTGAGTTCTTATTCCAGAAGCTGAGACTTGGATTATCAAATAGTAGATTATTATAGTCATTTATTACTGTATTGTGTATGTCTAATCTGACTAATTTTAATCTGTTTTTGATGGATCCTTACTATATGTAATTTTTTTTTGTATGATCTGAAAAGGATGCATTTTATATTTCTGCCTTTCTGCATTTGAAAATGATGTTTTATGGTCTAATACATGGTCACTTTTTGTGTAGGTGTTCCATACTGCTGAGAAAAAAAGATATATTCCTTCTATCCCCATTTCGTTTTCTCCAGAGGTTTATCATATCTAATTTTTCTTAAATTCTATTTACCTCTTTAATTTCTTTCTTTTTTTTTGTTTTATGGTTAGACTCATCTAGTTCTGAAAAAGAGAAGTGGAGGTCCTCCACTAGAGTAGTTTTGACAAATGTTTCTTCCTATACCCCATTTAATTTCTATAAGAATTTGGATGCTATGCCACTTGATGTACTTATGTTCATTGGCTGTTACTTTTTTTTTTTTTTTTTTTTTTTTTTTTAGCAACGTGTAATTTCTTTTGGTATCTCTTTTAATTAGATCCATTTTTGCTTTTGCTTTGTCTGAAATCAGTATTGCTTCCCATTTTGTTTTGTTTTTACTTCAACTGAAGCATAATATATTCTGATACAGACTTTTACCTTTACTCTGTGTGTGTATGGCTCTTTGCTTCAAATGTGTTTCTTGTAAATAACATATTGTATGAGTCTGGTTTTTAATTCATTCTGCTATGTGATTCTGTTTTATGGGAGAGTTCATGACATCCATGTTCCACCCTATTTTTCCTTTCTTTATACTTCTCTCTCTCCCTCCTTTCTTTCTCTCTCTCTTTTCACCCTGTTCCTTCTCACCAGTGTTTTGCTCTTTATCACCAACTGCCTCTATTTGTCCTTCCTTCTATCACACCTAGCCCCCTATTTTCTTCTTTCCTTCTCCTACTTCCCTTTAGGATAAGATAGATTTCTTTATCCAACTGAATGTGTATGTTATTTTCTCTTTGAATCAAATTTGATGAGAATAAGGTTCATATAATGCTCACCCCTACTTTTTCTTTCTACTGTAATACATCTTACATGCTTCTTCTTGGGTTGTAATTTATCCCATTCTGCCTTCACCTTTCCTCTTTTCCCAATACAATCCTTTTCTTTCACCCCTTAAATTTTTTTTTTAATAATCACATTAAAGTCAACTTATATTCACACCCTTTTTCTATTCTTCATCTAATTGTCCAAAGAGAAATACACTTCTCAAGAGTTACAAGTATCATCTTCTCATTAGAGAATATGAAGTTTAATTATTGAATACCATGTTTGTTTGTTTTTTTTTTTTCTCTTTCCTGTTTGCATTTTTATGCTTTTCTTGAGTCTCATATTTGGAAATCAGATTTAGTGTTGAGCTCTGGTCTTTTCATAAGGAAAGTTTGAGAATCCCTTATTTCATTGAATATTCATCTTTTACCCTGCAAGATTATACTCAATTTTGCTAGATAGTTGATACTTGGTTGTAATTCAAGTTCCTTTGCTTCGGGAATATATTCCAAGTTCCACTTTAATGGAGAAACTGCTAAATTTTGTGTAATCCTGATTATGGATCCTTAATCTTTTGGATTGCTTTTGAAATTCAGCTACAATTTTCCTTGGAGTTTTTATTTGGGAATCTGGTGGATTCTTTCAATGGATATTTAATCCTCTGGTTCCAGGATTTCAGGGCAATTCTCCTTGATAATTTCTTAAAAGAAGCTGTCAGGCTCTTTTTTTTTTTTTTTTTTTTTTGATCATAATTCATAAGTCATTTCTCCTCGATCTATTTTCCATGTCACTTGCTTTTCCAATGAGGTATTGTACATTCTTTTCCACATTTCCATTCTTTTGATTTTGTTTGACTGATTTATGATGTCCTAATGGAGTCCTTAATTTCTACTTGACCAATTCTCATTTTTAAGGAATTATTTTCTTTATATAGCTTTTGTACCTCCTTTTCCATTTAGCCCATTCTATTTTTTAAGAAGTTATTTTCTTCAGCTAATTTTTGTGCTTCCTTTTCTAAGCTGTTGATTCTTTTTTCATGTATTTCTTGCATATTTCTCATGTCCGTTCCCTATTTTCTTCTCTTTCTCTTACCTGATTTTTAAAATCCTCTTAAAATCCTTCCAAGAGGACTTTTTAGAGTTGATACTAAATCCTACTCTCATTTCAGGCTTCACTTGTAGGCATTTTAACATGTTCTCCTCTTCTGAGTTTGTGTTTGGATATTCCCTTTTACCATAGTAGTTTTCTGTGGTAAGGGATCATTTTTGTTGTTGTTATTGTTGCTTTGCTCATTTAAAAAAATTGCACTCTCCTCTGAGAACATAGGGGGCACTGTCCAGATTTTTTGCACTGGGGAGTAAGGAACTTGTTCCCTGGATTTCTGTGCTAGGGCCTCTTGAGTTGGCAGTTTGCCTACTGCACTAGGGTAGTCCAGCCTACTTGTGCCCATCGTGCTCTGGGTTCTGGGGTCGGCATTTTATCTTGCATTTTTGGGCTGGATGCCTCAAAGCTAGTATGCTGTACTACTGGCCTACTAAGCCAGGACTGTGGGGTCTTGTATCCTCATCCATACTATAGCTAAAAGTCTCTCTCTGACTTGCTCTGAAATTGCCTGGGCTAGGCTACATTCCCCTTTTGCCCAAGTGAGGCAGACCTTTCCTGAAGTTCTTCTAAGTTATCTTAGGCTAGAAAATTGTTTCATTCTGTCTTTTTGTGGATTCTATTACTCTCAAATTTTTTTTTAGAGGCTTGATTTCATGTTAAACTGAGGAGAGCTCAGGTAACTTCCTGACTTCTGTTTGTCCTCTTGGTTCCCACCCATATTGACCTTTCTGAAGCATAGATCGGACTCTGTTATCCCATTCAATAAACTCTACTGCCTCCTTACTATCTTCAGGGTCAAATACATGTGTTACATAGCCCCTCTTGTTATAAGGGCTGTTCCCCTCTATGCAATAGAGAGATGTCATTGTGTGGTTTGAAAGAAAGTAGAATAGATATTTCTGACTTTTCTCTTCCTATCTTTCTCCAAGCAAGAGTCTAATTCCTGTCCATAAGGGAAACAAGCAGTTGGATTTGGAAGTAACTCTGATCTACTCAAAGAGAGAGGGTACTTGACTAGAATTATATCTAACTCTTCTCTTACATATTATTAGTTTAGGGGATGTGATTTTGGAATTCAATTTAGCTTCTGATCACTTTCAATATTTTTTTTTGGGGGGGGGCAGGACTTCATATTATATTTCCAAGGCTTGACCCTTAACCATCAAATACCAATTCCATAATGAATACGCTTAACACTTAGCCAAAAAGATGAATTTTTTCCAAATTGATTGGAAAACAGAAATGAGAGAAAATTTATATAAGAGAATGTATACCAGACAATATATAGAATTTTCCATGGGCAGTAAGAAAACTCAGCTAGACAAAGAGAGAGAATCCTATCTGTCTGTCTCTATCTCTCTGTTTCTATCTCTGTCTTTCTCTGTCTCTTTCTCTCTCAGTCTCTCTCACTCCCTCAGCTGGAAGCCAGAAGTGCCCAAAGGAATTAAAAGCTTAAAAAGAACTTGGAGTCTGAAGGAGAATCTCTCTCCAATTCTGCCCTGCCCCTCATGGAAGCATGGGCATTAATCTCCACCAACGAAGTAAGAACTCTATACTATGCGGCTTTGGAAATGGTTACATATAAAATCATCTGTTTGTCATTTTAAAGCCCTTTATAACCTGGCCTCTTCCTTATTTTCTATTGTTTTTACATATTACTCCTTGTCACATATTTTGTGATACAATGAAACTATTCTTGTTGCTGTTTCTCATGCAAATACTCCACCTCTTCACTCTAGGCGGTTTCATTGGCTATCCCCCTTGACTTGAATGTTTTCTTCTAATCTAAGTCTCTTGGTTTTTACGATTTCTTCCAAGTCCTAGCTAAAAACCACTTTTGCTAGAAGTCTGTTTTAACTTCTCTCCCATTATTATTAATCCTTAAATTTTGTTAATATCTCCAAATTATTATATCTCTCTATCCATTTATCTATATACGCACACACATGCACACGCGCGCACACACCCATACACATACATAGTTTGTATATAATTTTGTATTATCTGCTCCAGAAGACTATGAGTGACTTGAGAACTTTTATTTTTTGACCTTTCTTTGTATCTTCAGTACTTGGTATAGTGCCTAGCAGATAGTAGGCATTAAAAAAATTGCTTTTTGACTTGACTCACTGACTTAATTATTTCACATTCTGACTTACACTTCACCAATAACACCCTATCTAGTATTTTATGTAACTTTTAACAGATTATTTATCTCAGCATTCCCTCCCCCAATTAAGATAGAATACTCTCATTTATCCTGAAGGAATCATTAATGGGAAGGTTTTCCACATTTGAAAATTGAGTTGTGTGTGTAGATGTGTACAGACATACACACAATATGAGTTTATAAAAGTGAAAGTAATGAGGGTTGGGGTCCCTTTAAGATTCCTAATTGCCCACCCCATGACTGACCTTGATTCACAAATTCTGGTCAAAGGCACCCTTCGAATATCTGGGCCCAGCCACCCACTCTCAGCTCAGCTTCCCCTAGCCCTCACCTGATCTGAGCTAACTGAAAAGCCCGCCAGAACTGGTTTCTGTGAATGTTCCCATATCAAGCTATGAGAATGTCTTCCAATATTTCTCTTGCTTCTATCTCAGTCTTCCAGTCTGTGAGGTAGCACACTCTATCATCGAGGTGAGACAGCTCAATTTCCCGGGACTTGATTGACGCTGTCCGGAGCTCTACGCTCAAGCCAAGCATTGGTCATTGAGACGTCATGGCACAAGCTCTGGAGAAATGGAAAAGGTAAAAGTTTTTTTTTTTTTCCTTTTTGCAGTGGACATCCAAGCTGCTTAAGAATTGCTGAGATTGAGGAAAGGTCTTCTTTTGTCTCACTCTCTTGTCTCTACAGATAAGGGAGAGGCTGCAAAAAGTTGAAAAAGCTTTTTACTTGTCCACTAATCTCTCCCTTAGGGAAGCCTCAAGGGAATGAAGGCTATAGAGTTGGGGTCTGGTTGCTAACAGATTAACTAATCTCTCTCCACCCACCTTAACAGGGCTGCCTTGCTGTTAGCCCTAGCCCTTTTGAATCAAAAAGGTTGGGAAAAGAGCAATAACCAAACTTAGCCTGGGTTTCTGTGAATGTTATCCATACTTTATGGATTTATTTCTAAAAGTTTAACTGCCAACTTCTTGAATTTTCTTATGTGGAATTAGACATTCTGTATATGATTGTATTTGCATTGGGTATTTTAAAAACAGATTTGTATGAATATCATCTACTTAGATATGAACCTATGGGGGACAAATTCCTTATTGCTATCAACATAAGGTTATGATAAATATTTGTTTGTTCTTACATTTTTCCCTCATGTAACTGGTTTTAAGATCAGAGCAATAGTCAATAGAAATTGTTAATGCAATTCAATTATGTCATACTTTGCTGTATCTAGCCTGATTATATGTAATCATTGTATCCTAAATGCTTGGGCAAATAAGCATTTAGCCTGGTCATCTGTCTGCTACTGGACAACTAATAGAGATCTGTAAGACCAACACTGATTTCTAACACCTGTTGGTTTCCCTTTATCATGTTAACCTGAGACTCTCAGTTCTCTTCTCAAGGCAACTCCTACCTCCAGACACTCAGAATGAAGCAGAGATGCTCTTTTAATGCAAATCTCTTTTAGACTTAAGCCTTAGAAGAACCCAGTCTCTGCCCTGAATCACAGCAGGAGGAACTGCCTTCTCACCACCACAGAACACCACAAGGGTTGACTCTGAAAGAGTGGGGAAACTAGGAAGGAAAAGATTCAGGATCTTTGCTTATTGAATAACTAGCTCTCTTCAAGAAAAACAGCACAGTTTTTCCAACATTTCCAAGAGCTTAAACTGCATTCTTATCTTGATCTGCAGCTCTGGCAACTGGGGATATGCCCATCCCTGGACCCTGCCTTACAGAAGAGCAGTGGTTCATTAAATCTACTAGATATCAAGGCCTCTTGCCTCTCCTGGATTCTGGTCCATACTCGCTAACCCCAAACCCAGAAGAAATTAGTCTCCTGGAAATTAAGGGTGAAAGAGCTAGGCTGCAAATAATCTTTTCTCAGCATTTTCTCTTATTTTTCTTGATAATTAGATGGGCTATCAGACAAGCAGCCCACAGAAGGGACCTGATGCATTTCTTGCTAAAGGCCCCATTCTCCTGAATGTCACCATCTCCACCCTGGATGACATCCCACTTTTAATCTGTTCCCAAGATCTGTTTTCTCTAGGATTCACACTTTGGATTCTCAGCTGGCCTTTCAGCCTGGAGAACATTGACTGGGGACAACTGACTGGGACACCTTCTCGATGCCTTGCTGCCATCCCCCACACTTCAAGCCTCACCTCCTGGCATGGAACCCCAAATCTCTACGACCCTTGTCAGCTTGAAGCAGTTAAAGAGGAGATCGATGCCCCTTTTCCCACATGCATCTTGAAGCTTGATGGTTTGAGGGGGGAACAAGACGAGAAGACCCCACTATTCTGAAGATCTTTGGAGAAAATCTTCAACCTTTCCTTAAATGAAGGACACTGTCCCATATTTTCTTTTTTCTTAAATGAATTTAAGTCTCAACTGTTTAAGGGGGGAACTGATGAGGGTTGGGGTCCCTTTAAGATTCCTAATTGCCCAACCTATGACTGACCTTGATTCACAAATTCTGGTCAAAGGCACCCTTTGAATATCCGGGCCCAGCCCCCCACTCTCAGCTCAGCTTCTCCCAGCCCTCACCTGATCTGAGCTAACTAAAAAGCCCGCCAGAACTGGGTACCGCCCATCATCTTTTGGGTATAAAAGAAACAAGCTGGAATGCCCCCATTGCAGGAGCCCTCCCAGCCAACACATGGTATCCTTCCAGCCATGTAAGGATCCCTGTCAGCCAACGGCCACCTTTGGCCCTGGTGTCTTTCTATCTGAGCTTTACTTTCCAAATTCCTACAATAAACCTTTTATTTGTCAATCTAGGTTTTCGGGCCTGTAAATTCATTTTACAGGGGACACTGCGCCTCATGGGATCTATGCGCCGACAAATGGGGTTCCCACTTTCCTTTCCCTTATTAAAAGGAGTAGATAATTGAAGGAAAATGCATAGGTGAGGATATGTTGAAAGGAACAAATATAAGGGGATGCTGATTAAAACCTAGAGGCTGCTATATTTAAAGTTGCAGAGAATAGATTCTAGATATAGCCAACTTCAGAATATAAAAGGACCATTTAGTACTTAGCTTAGACAGGATTGCATAGTATTGTGTTGGGGCAAGGCTGGCTACAGAAAAATAACTTAGAAAGATTAAATCTAAAAGAACAAAACCAACCCCTTCTCCCAACAAGCACAAACTTTGACTACTGGATACTTTCAGGAAGCAGGGCAAAAAACAGAAGAACTGCTTGACTTACCTTCTTTGCCCTTTGGTTTTCTTGAAGTAAATGTAGCCAGTTGTGATTTCTGCCTTTGTGATAAAATTGATTTTTCAAAATACCTCTTGCTGGTTATTTGGACCACCTCTTCTCCAGCAGTCAGGTAGTCCTGAACATATAAGGACTTTGTTAGTCTGTCATTTTTTAGTTTGCTTTTTCAATTATTTTTATTATTTTAGTTGTTTCTTGGCAAAGATACTAGAGTGGTTTGCTATTTTCTTCTTCAGTTCATTTTTGCGGATGAGGAAACTGAGGCAAACAGGAGTAAGTGACTTGCCCAGGATCACACAATTGATAAATGTCTGAAGCCAGATTTGAAGTCTCCAGTGTTAGAATTCTATCCGTTGCACTTATCTAGTTGCCTTCATGTAAAGACTCATTTACCATTATATGCATTCTTGAACTTTCTTCTCCCCAAAACCTCCAGACAAATTTCTCTCCCTCCCTCCCTCCCTCTCTCCCTCCCTCCCTCCCTCCCTCCCTCCCTCCCTCCCTCCCTCTCTCTCTCTCTCTCTCTCTCTCTCTCTCTCTCTCTCTCTCTCTCTCTCTCTCTCTCTCTCTCTCTTCCTCCCCTCCCACTTGTGACTTCTCTGGCTCTCTTCTTCTGGGGAGAGCTGAGATGAAAGATTGGCATGAATAAAGAATTTAGACATTCCCATGATATTGCCTATTTCATTTACTTCTTGGATAAGCCATGCTACGTTTTCTTCTTGGGAGAATAACTTCCTAATATACAAGTTTACAACAGGAAAAAAAAAAAAACAAAGCATGATTTTCCATTAAACTCCATAAATATCATCAATTCAACAAATTTTTATTGAGCTTTTTCTTAAAGGTATTGTATATACAAAGAGAAAAACAAACCAGTTCCTACCATCCAGTAGCGTATATTCTTCCTGAATATTCCTCATTATTAAAAAATCTATAATTTATTTAAAAATTCTAATATTTTATTAATAAATATTTATATTAATAAATAATAGTAACATATGTACATAACATATATATATGTATATACATACATATATATATATATATATATATTTTTTTTTTTTTTTTCTTTTCAAGATTTCAAAATAACTGGTTATTTAAATTCAGCCTTCCTTGCAACTGTTCTTGAGCTGATTGTGAGGCTTTTCTTAGGCTCAGCATCATGCCTATTGCTAAATCAAGGATACAATTGCTTTTGTAAAGTAGTTCCTAAGACAGGAAGATAATAGACAGTCAGCAAATTCAAATCCCTTCCTCCTCTCTCCTTCTCCCCTGCTTCTGGACTAGGCTTGACATTCCCCAACAAGTCCTATTACTTTGCAGTGATTATGCTGTCAATTGTTTCTTCCTCATTGTTTATATTGGGGGAGATCTCTTAAGATCCAGTCATCTCTAGTGAATCTTTTCAGTGTGGACAAGGGGGATAGGTTAAGGAGTTGAATCTTTTGCTAAGAAGGAAGGGATAATCTTGCATCATATTCTTTCTCTCTTTCCTAAAAAAAAAAAAGTCATCATCAAAGCTCTACTTTCTACCCTTTAGTCTCTTGCTAAATGAGTTTTAGTTATCTCATGCACTAATGACCTTGCAGAGTTTGAAATTCCACTGGGAAGGTATAGTTCACAGAGGGCGGGTAATTTGCTGCATCCATTCCCTTGGGATACATTAAGGCTGATCATATCATCCATTATGTACTTCGCTTTATGTTTTTATCACATATTCTAAACAAAGTATCATCTGGGCAACAAAATACATTTTCCAGTATTTTGGTAACTAATGACTTTCAGATGCTTTTAGAAAAAAAAAATTGGAATGCCCCACACATCAGTCTGAGCTCACCATGCCATCTGTACTCTCAGCATAGATGATTTAAAATTAAAGCCATATAGAATTGCAATAATGCTTAATGTATGCTGTGAGTTACTAAGTGATATGGGCAAAAAAAAATGTGCCTAATCAGATATCATTTAATAAATGATACTATCCATGTCGTCCTTCTTGATCCCTTCTATGGAAACAGAGGTACTTTTTTTCACACAAAGGTGAGATAGCTGGAGAAGGCTTTCTTTGACACCATTGCTTCTCTTCTCCGTTCTATGCCTGGGAGTATTTGGTCTTCTACTCTGGCCTATGGGGCCTTAAATTGAATTTACAGAAATCAAACTCGAGTTCTTTCTACTCCTTGATGTCCTCCCAGGTGAGCTCCTGGGCTTCATGCTAATACTTCTAAAGCAAGCAAACTTTAAGCTAATTATGTGCTGGTGTATTCTCCCTTGCTGAATTTTGGCAGGTTGCTTCTGTAAATTATGAAAAATAAATGTGAAATATGCAGATGTCTTTTGTTTGAAGCAGCTGTTTGGTCCGTCTTGCCAGAATCTAATCAGCTGTTTCCCTTGGGGTTTTCAGCCCTCTCTGCCCACCCCCATCCCCAACAAGAGTGTCCAAGAGCTGCTTGAAAACATGAAGGGATGATAATGCCTCATCACAGACATTTGAGGAAACCTCTTTCAAACTACTTGAGTTAGACATCTTTGTTAAGGAGAACAAAGATGGAGAGACAATTCAGACTGAATAGTCAATCTGGGCTAGAAAATCCTTGGGATATGTTTTTCTTTTGGGGGATAGAGGGAGAAGGATGAAAGTAATCAGTAAGACATTATTCAATGTCTGCTATCTATCAGGTACTATTCTAAGTGCAAGAGATACAAAAGAAGGCAAAAAAAAAAAAATCCAACAACAACCAACCCACAAAAAAACAACTAACCAAACAAAAAACAAAACAAAACCAAACCCCAAACTTAAAACCAAAAAACTCAAACCTATCCTTGCTTTCAAGGAGCTCATAGTTCAATGGAAAGACAATATACAAACAAGTATATACAAACATGATATATGTAAAATAAATTGGAGATAGTTTTTGAAGGAAGACACTAGTATTAAGAGTGATCAGAAAAGGCTTCTCATAGAAGCTGGGGTTTTAACTGAAATTTAAGCAATAAGTTTTTCCCCTACTGTCTGATGTAGTTTTCTTTTCAATTTAGACATCGATAGTCTGATGGGTTTCAACATCTTTTATGATAAGTAAGTTGGTTTCACTGGTCATGCTATGATTCACTTCTCTCCCACAAAGAGACCAAGGTAGGGTCAAAGTAGAAAAAGAAGAGGTTTCACATTTGTCTCATTGAATCAAATAAAGTAAAATTCCAGATAGAGAATTCAGGCACAAAAAATCAGTTGGCATTTATTTTCATATGGCAAAGAAGAAAAACCATGTTTAAATCCAAGTGAACAGTGTTATTGTGGGGCTCTTTCATACCTAGAAATGATTAATTAAATGGTCCCAAAATTTAGGTTCAAAGCAAATTATATATTTGGGTAAATTGTACTTCAGATATCCAAATTCATCATGTATCAATTAGCAAGAATTTATAAAATCCTCTATTTGATACTATGCTAGTTTAAATACCTCCACACACACCCCTTGCCTACACATAATGTTGAGTCATTTTCATGAAGGATAACCCTATGACATTGCCTACTATATGTAAAGAGGAATATAACTTCAGATTGGTTGATAGGAATTGTGGAGAGACTTTGATGGAGAGAGAAAAACAACTTTTGAGAGAAAAATGGCAAGAAAGACAAAGAATGAACTTTTATGTGGCTGATCACACATGGAGAAGCCAGTTTTCAATATGACCTGTGATCATGAGGATTTATACCTCCAAAGACTACTAAGAACTGAAATCCCTGGTGAGATATGGTGAAATGATTTTTTTTTCCCCAATCCAGCTGATTTTTGTCTTGGTCCCAAGTCAATGAGTCCATTTATGGTTGCACATGCCACTCAATCTACTAGAAGGATATAATTCTAGATCAATACCTCTTTTGAATATAGGAGAGTGAAGTGATCCTTCAGCTTGGATTTAGCTTCCTATTATTCCTCTCCCCATGAGCAAATCAACCAAGATCCTTCTTTTAAACTTTACCATTATGGTGGAAATGACAGATATATGCTAATCTATCATATTTGTAGAGAAATCTTTATCATCTCTGTTTCTCTCTTCCTGTCATCTATTTGCCTGTCTACCTAATTTATCCATCTCTTCATGAGAGTTGTCCAATATTACCTAGAGTTTAAATGATTATAAGAGATTCACTAATCAATGTGAATAAAAAGACAAAAATAAAATGGTATTTGTTCTCAAGCAGCTTATATTCTATTGAAGGGAAGCACACCATGTATTTCACATATACACAGATAAGAGAGAAAAAGAAAGATTTTTTTTTGGGGGGGAGGACTAGAAGGAGGATGGAAAGATTTCATATAGAAGGTTGTACTCTAAACTTTGAAGAAAACTAGATATAGATGAGGAAGATAACCTATGCAAAGGCAAAGAGTTGGGAAATGAAAAATTGGGATAAGAACAAGAGAGTCTATTTGTCTATATCAAAAAATGAGTAAAAAAAATAATTTACTAAACTTGAGAGATAGATTAGAGGGATTTGGCTTTCTCCATTTGATAAGGTAAAGATATCCATTGGAATTTATTAAGCACTTCATAGCTGTGCTTCAGAAAAATCATTTTAGTAATTGTATGGAAGATACATTCAATTTCAGCCTTGACTAATTCTACCAAGTTCACTATTTTTTTCTCACTTTAGAATTTTGTGTCCATTTTCTAAGGTGAAAGTCGTATTTCTGTCAAATTAATTTCTCCTAGGAACATGTCCTCTTTTTCTTTTGGTGCTTACCTTTTATCATGGTTTAGCAGAATACAAAGCTAAAAAAAGTAGATAACTTTCTTTACTAATCAGGCTGAAATTCTAAAAGGACCATAGATCATGACTGAATTCTTAAGTTCAGTTTTTGGCTGTCTGGACAGTTTTAATTGCTATTCTATTTGGACCAGCTGGGAATTCTATAATAGTGTTAATAATGACAACAATAATAACAACAACAATAAAAGCATGTGATAATTTTTAGTGAATTCATGTCTAGGATTAAAGAGCATATATTTTAAGACTTAACCAAGACATTTATCTAGCCTAACTGCCTCATCAAAGAATATTATTTTAAAAAATAAGCCTCATAAAGATGTATGAATATATAGACCCCTGATTATTCAAAAAATTGTACAAATCAAAATAAATTTGCCTGAGCAATTTAAAATAATTAACCTTTGACAAACCTCCTTCTCTGGTAATGGAATAGTAACTATATGAATAAAAGATAAGTCGTGACATTCAATGAATTACAATATTCATCCCATAAATTACTTGATATAATAGCATCATAGTCTACATTTTTATAATATGAAAATGTCCTAAGCACTGTGGATCCATTCATTTTCACTACATGGTTAGCAGTGAAGTTGGCTAATTACTTTTTACCTTCTACAGATATCTTTTAATGAAGTCTTTATTATTTTCTCTAAAATATTTCTATTGTCAAGTTGTCAGCTATTTATACAGTTCATGCACCTGAAAGAATACTAGTCTTGTATTCACACACTCGAATAGTCTATAGAAATGAAGAAAACTCAAGTTACCTGATTTGAATGCAGTTCAAACAAGATAAGTAAGACAGAATTCTCCTTTTACCATCATGTGCAGCCCTATGTCTCCTCCAGTTGCTGATTTGACAGAAAATGGGCCATTTGACCCTGATCAAGTCTCTAATCTCTTTGCCACTTGTATCTTATCATTAAGTCCAGAGGGTGGTACTCATCTGCTACTCCAACAGTTTTGTGAGAGCCCGGACTAGGGACTATATTGTGAAATATCAATGCCTAATCACAGAATGCCTTAATCATGCATTTGAAAATACCAGTTTCAGGATTTGCTAATAGGGATACAAATAAACCTTGTCCTAAATGCATCATGACTTTAATCACAGAAGGAGAGCTTATAAGGAGGACTTTCCTCTAGAGAAATGGAGAGGCTATGGAAGAGATATTTATCTTCCAAAATGAATTTTTTTCCTGTAGCCTATTAGTCTGATGTAGCACTAGATCTTCAATATATCTATATGTGACCCTTGGATCTTTGGTTAATCAACAAAATTTAGAAAATGCTGGATCTGAAGTCAGGTTTAATTTTATTTCAGCCTTTGAACAACTGTACAGCCCAAGTCATTTAACCTCTGCACAGGAATGTTAATTTTATGTGTGTGTGTGTGTGTGTGTGTGTGTGTGTGTATGTAGTATATTTAATAATATATATAATATTTAGTAATATTATATATATAAATACAAATTTCTTGATAATTATTATTGAATCTATATTTTTATAGCACTAAAATGATCCCAATACTACATGAATCCCATTCATTTTTAGTATGGCATATAGTTGCAAAGACTTCAGTAGATACATCCATAAGCCCTGCTTGGTAGAGAAGAGTGGAGGAGATATGCAAATAGTAGCATAGCTTTTAGGAACAAGGGGATCACAGTCCTACTGCTCTCTACTATAATAAGTGTCCATTCTGGACTCAGCATTTTAAGAAAGGACTGGGCAAGATAAAAACCATCTAGAAGAGAACAATCAGACTGGAGAAGTGCTTCAAGCTTATACCATATGAAGAATGAAGGAGATAGGGATGTTTGTTAGCTGTCCTGAAATATTTGAAGGGTTATTGGATATAAGGGATTAAATTTAATCTATTTGGTTGAAGAAAAAAGAACCAAAAGTAGTAAGCAGAAGTTAGAAAGAAGCTAATGTAGACTTAATGAAAGGAAATTAGAACTTTCTAAAAGTGGAATGGGCTGCCTTAAGCTGTGGTGACTTCCTCTTCTCTGAACATCATCAAGACAAGGCCAGATGACCTATGCCATAGTAAATACTTTTTTCAAATATCATTTGAACAAGATGGTCTCTGAGGTTCCTTCCAACTCTGAAAAATCTTATGATCATAATAGTATGTCAGAGGTAAGGGAGTGTAGCTGATGTTTATGTGTTTGTATAAAATGTGTAGTTATCGGGCAGCGAAGTGGTATCATGGATAGAGTTCAGGCCCAGGAATCAAGAAGATTCATCTTCGTGAATTCAAATCTGGCCTTAGACATTTACTAGCTGTTTGACCTTGGCTAGTCACTTTGCCTCAGTTTCCTCATCTTTAAAATGAGCTGGAGAAGGAAATGGCAAACCACTCCAGTATATTTGCCAAGAAAATCCCAAACGTAATCTTGGAAAGTAATATTTGGTTGAAAAATGACTGAACACCAACTATAATTACTTTTTCAGATTTGCTCCAGTGATCTTCTCCAAAACATAGTGATAGGTAGATAATAATAGTTAATATTCTAATAGCTAAAATTTATATAGTGCTTACCATATTCCAGGCACTGAACTAAGAGCTTTACACTTACTTTCTCATTTGATCTTCATAATCCTTGGGGGTGGGTGCTATTATTATCTCCATTTTATAGATGAGGAAGCTGAGGGGAGCTGAAGTTGTCACCCCATGGAAACAAGATAAGTTATCTGAGACCAGATTTGAATTTGAGTCTTCCTTAATCTAGGATATCACTTTCTTTATTGCACTTCCTACCTGCTGTAAAAGATTTTAGGAGTGGTTGAATTGATTCTTTCTGTTTTTTTCTAGCTTTGATAAGCCATGATAATAGGATAGAAAGGATTAGAAGCTTCACAATATTGGCTTTCAAATTAGGGTGCACACAACCTACCTTTTCCACCTGAGTCTTTCATAAACTTTACATATCAGAATAGATTTTCTATACATGTAAATCCCTATTTTGAAGAGACTTCACAATTGCAGATGAATTCAATCATACCTTGGGACAAATTATACTCCATGGGTAGCAGAGTGATCACATCTCACCAAACTCAGCCTACTTAGTTCCTTTCATCTCTGGCTTTATGACTTTGAGCTTTGCTATTATCTCTCACTACTACAGTTATGTCAAAAGCTATCTGTCCTATTTATTTTGAGATTTCTCTTTTGTGATAGAAGGCCTCAGGTAGTAAGCTGAGCTTTCTCTATCCTGACTTCCATAGATCCATAGATGATAAGAATATGCTAGAAGTTCACTAGATACTAAGGCTTAGTTGGCATATTGTTTTGCATTGAATCAAAAAAAACATATATATGAATTCTGTCCTAGAGTTTGGGCTTCAACCCAAAACTGACATTGCAGCACTAATTCCTCCAAATGTGAATATTGATCTTTTTGATGTTCAGTCCTTCAGATAAGGTGTTTACATGAACCTAAATACCTTCTGTTGGAATCTGACTATTCTCCAGAGGCCAGAAAAAAGACATTGATTGAAGAAACTTATGGAAAATAAGACAGGATACTCTTTACCATGTGTTCTTTATTGCCAACCCTCAATTTCATTATTTATAATTTTGAGGGAATGTTAGAATCCAGTTTTGAATATAATTTGTGGCTTCTCCCTCTTATATAGGAACAAGGGGCCACTCTCTTACTTTGGCTCTCTGGATCAAGTTGGGCACAGTTTCTAAAGAATTGTAGCCCTTTGGTTGGTCTATCATGAAGACTTAATGAAAAGAAAAACTTCCTAATAATTAGATCTTTCAAAAAGTTGAATTATCTATCTTGCAAAATAGTGAGTTTGAGAAAAGAGTAGATGACCATTTGTTGGGTATGGCATGGTCAGTATTCTTTTTCAAGTATATTTGGACACTGAGTCTAGAATTGATCAGTTTAATGGCTGATCTTTAAAGATTCATTTATACGAGATGCCTCAATTCCCTCATCTTCACTTTTGATTTATTTATTTTATTATTATTATTATAGCTTTTTATTTACAAGATATATGCATAGGTAATTTTTCAGCATTGACAATTGCAAAACCTTTTGTTCCAATTTTTCCCCTTCTTCCCCCCACCCCCTCCCCAAGATGGCAGGTTGACCAATACATGTTAAATATATTAAAGCATATGTTAAATCCAATATATGTATACATGTCCATACAGTTGTTTTGCTGTATAAAAAGAATCGGACTTTGAAATAATGTACAATTAGCCTGTGAAGGAGATAAAAAATGCAGGCGGACAAAAATAGAGGTATTGGGAGTTCTATGTAGGGTTCATACTCATTTCCCAGAGTTCTTTTGCTGGGTGTAGCTGGTTCAATTCATTACTGCTCTATTGGAGCTGACTTGGTTCATCTCATTGTTGTAGAGGGCCACATCCATCAGAATTGATCATCATATGGTATTGTTGTTGAAGTATATAATGATGTCCTGGTCCTGCACATTTTACTCAGCATCAGTTCATGTAAGTCTGTCTCTCTAGGCCTTTCTGAAATCACCCCATTGGTCATTTCTTACACAACAATAATATTCCATAAAATTCATATACCACTGTTTATTCAGCCATTCTCCAATTGATGGGCATCCATTCAGTTTCCAGTGTCTTGACACTACAAAGAGGGCTGCCACAAACATTCTTGCACATCCAGGTCCCTTTCCCTTCTTTGAGATATAAACCCAGTAGTAACACTGCTGGATCAAAGGGTATGCACAGTTTGATAACTTTTTGAGCATAGCTTTTGATTTCTTTTCAGTCTGACTTCCAATACCACCATGTGACTGAATCTGCTCTCTTCAGGGATACAAGTTTCCTTTGCTTACTAAATCTGGTGGACCTTTCTCAGCCTTCATCTTCTTTGATTTGTATATAGAATTTAATACACATGACTACTCCATTCTTTTGGACACTCTCCTCCTTTGACTTCTTTGACACAGAATATCTTTGTTATCATTTTCTTGGTCATTATCTCTCTTCATCTTCTTAGCATAGTAGTTTTTAACCAGATTTCTTTCAAGGTCTTTTATATTCTCACACTCTTAGAGATTACTTTCAGAATTTTTCCCCTTCAATTCTCTAAAAAAAACTGCCAAAATTGTTTTCTAAAGGCATAAATGTGATCAAGTCACATCCCTGACCAAAAACGTCAGCAATTTATTATTTTTATAGGATAAAATAAACATTCTGCCACCTGGCATTTAATGCATTCTATAATCAAGCTCTTATCTACTTTTCCATACTTATTTCATACTACTTCCATTCATATTCTCTTTATTCTATCCAAATAAGAATATGAGGCTTTCCTAGACCTCCACATCATTATTTAATGCATTTGCACAAACTTTCTCTTATTTCTGAAATGTACTCTTTTCTCATCTCTAATAATTTTTTGTTTTTTGTCATTTTTCTAGATTCAACTCAGGTGCTTTCTTTTCTGTAAAGCCTTTCTTAATCCATCTGGGATTTTTTCCTATACTTTCCTTACATATGTGTTTGTTGAACCATTCCACCTACTGGATAAAATGAAAGCCACTTGAAGACAGATACTGTTTCTTTCTAATTTAACATATAGAATGGTGTCTTGTGTATAACAAATACCTAGTAAATGTTCATGGAGGTGAATTTGTCTAATTTTTATTTTGGGGGGTCTTATATTCACAAATAGGTTATGGGTATATGTATGGAAAATATTGATTATCATGATAATGCTGGAATTATCAGAGAAAGGAAAAGAGTAGATAACTAACTGACTTGTTATTTACTATCAAGAGTTAAAGGGAGAAAAATGGAGGTCTACTCTCTCTCCTTTCTGTCTCTTTTCCCATACATATATATGTGGATATATGTATATATATGCATACACATTATATTATAACATATTGTAGAAGTAGTGTATTTCTGCTATCATTAGAATGTAAGCTATTTCTAGAATGAAAGCAGGTATTATTTTTGTCTTGTCTTTGCAACTTTAGTGTTTGGCAATAGTCTTGTACATAACATGTGCTTAATAAATACCTGTTGCATTGGATTGAATTAGATTGGAAAGAACTAGAAAATGAAGGAAAAGTTTATTTTTTATTGTTGTTGGGCAATTTCCCTTCTGACAGTATTATTATAATAATTCATACCTCAATGTTATTCAACATTTTTACTAATAACTTGGTAAAGGTTCACGTGCTTATAAAATTTTCAAATCATACACAGCTGAGAGGGAAAACATGTGTAGTATGTGACAGCAAGATCCTAAAGGATTTTAATAGACTTTGTGTGATACGGAAATGGTGAGGGGGTCACCATTTAATAAAAAAGCTGGAGAGATCTCTAGAATAAAGCAAAGTTTATTGTACATTCTCACCAGAAGGGCGTCCCACCCATCGAGTAGACAATGGAAGAGAGGAAGTGCCTCCTGTGCGCAAAACACCTCCTCCCACCACTGACCCTCATCCTCATTGGCTGAGAGGCTTACATTCTAAACGGGAGATCTTTCCACAAAATTGAACTTGACCAATAAGTACATAGTTGCTCATATTTGACTGAAATAGGGAGGAAATTGTGTCATGGGAGGATAGCAGGAAGGGGACTCAATTATGCCCTTGTATCAATGCTCAAAGTTCTTCAGGCCTACTCAAACTCTGAAGTAGATGAAGCCTTACTCGATTTTCACAATTGTCTTGAAAGATCTCACCTCATCTCATTCAACTTGAATAATGGTCTGGATCTCCAAAGAAGAATCTTAATAATATAAATATATTTATTTAAAATAAAACAAAATAAATAAAAAATAAATGGCATATGCATAGCATGGGGTAGGAGGGTCTAGAAAACAAATTCATAGAATAAAAGATCTTGGTTTTAGCCTAAGTGTAATATGGCATCTAAAAGGGGATGTGAACTTAGAATCCATCAAAAGAAAAAGTATCCAGAACATGGTAAACAGGAAGCTTACTGCTCTCCACTGTCTCACTTTGTTTATATAATGTTCTATTCTGAATTCCATATTATTGGGAGGGCATCAACAAATAGAAGTTGTTTAGAGGTGGATGATTAGGATAGTGATGGGACTGGAGAGATAAATGGTAGATAAAAGGAAATTGACTTGATTAACCTGGAGGGGAAAAAAAAACACTTTGGGGTTTTATGAATATCTTTAATTGTATGAAGGACTAACATGTTAAAAAGGGGTTACTCTGTTTAGCTCCAGAGGACAGAAGTAGGAGCACTGTGTAAAAACTGTCAAGAGTAAGATTTAAGACAGCTTTCTGATGATCGGAGCTGTCCAACAGTAGAATGAGTATCCTCAACAAACAGTGGATTCTTTAACATTGGAGGTCCTTCACTTATTAGGAAAACTCTAAAGGATGAATTTTTGGTTAGGAATGAATTAGACCTTCTGAGCTACCTTCTTCCCCTGAGATTTTGTATGAGACCTAGTTTATAATTTTTAAAAAATGGAATCTCTTTGAATGCAAATAAAATTCATATTGGAATGAAAGTTGAACTTGTAGTGTTGGTGAGCTAAAAAGAATTATTTAGAGAGAGAAAGATCTTTATGCTTCTGCAATTGCTCTAGGATTGTTATGACTAGTCAGAATAATCTTTTGGCATATATTGGATGGTTTGGAATTTCAGTCTAATCAATTTCATTACATATTTGAAGAGGTATTGCTATTTCTAAGTTCCTATGGGCTTGGAGCCTTGTTATGCTATTTGACCCAAAGCTGAATACAGTGTAATGTGGTTCTCTCTTTGATTCCATTCCAGGAGAGATAACTAGTAGACTATTGAAAAAAACCTATTACAAAGTGGTTTTATCTTGAGGACAGATCACCAGTACTAGTTGCCCCCACAATAACCAGCATTCACTTAGTGCTTTCATGTTTCAAAGTACCTTAAAATACATTATTTCATTTGATTTTCACATAACCCTATAAAGTAGGTACTACTATCCCATCTTTATGGGAAAATTAACGGAAGCTGATTTAAGTTAAGTGATTTACCTGATCAAATAGGATTTGAACTTAGGTCTTCCTCGCTTTTAAGTCCAACTAGATATTGGGTAAATCTAGTCTAGTTGGACAGCCACCTGGAATGGTTTCCATGAAATTTTGCATGATCTACTCTGGCTACCTAAACTAGTAGAGTCTGTCTCCATAGCCATCTTCTTCCCTATCACTGAGCTTTAACTAATGTTTTGTAATTGGGATTTTATTTCATTGCACCAAGTTTAATTTCATAGGGCAATAATTGAACTTCTATTCCTTCTTCAGGTAGAAACAACTGAACTTAGCACAAGGTTAGCAAGACTAAGTAGTTCAAATCAGAAGCTGCCAGATGGCTATTATTCCTCTCTACTTCAACAGTTAAAATTCTCAATAGCTGAATCCTATGCAAGTCTGTCCCTGCCTCCCCTGACTTTCTCCCTCCTTTGACAGTAGCTTCTCCATCAATGTATCCTGTGTTCTTTGGTCTGAAAACTTTTATGCTACTTAATTTGTTGTTGTTTTTTTTTTAATTGACTTGAGAATATCTTTGTGTTTCTTACTGTCTTTTGAACTTTTTGTTTGTCACTATATGACCCTATTTGTTCAATTTTCTATTTATCCTTTTGCCTCCAGCATTAAAAAAAGGGAAACCTTGATTTACATCATTCCTCTTCTAGAATCTTTTATCTTTAGCTTTTTCCCCCTCACTTTTATTTTGACCTTGTACTTTATTTTTATTCTTGACATTGAACTCACAGTGGGATTTTGTCTTCCTCACTTCTCACTTCCAACATCTATAAAAGGAGAGGTCTGTACTTAAGGATTTCTGAGATCCCTTCCAGCTTTAAAACACCATCATTCTGTGATCACTTTCTCTATGTAGCCTAGTTACCTGTAGCAAGGCAGACTCCTCAAATGTATTCTGTGTATAAACTCAGGATTTCCAGAGCTGCAAATGTATTCCATTTAAAATTTCTTTAAAATGTTGACAGATGTGGATGTGAGCATTATTGAATCCTGAGTTTTACATTTTCATTCAGTTCTGTTATTTCAATGGGGACATTTTTATAAAATAAAAATGTGTTAATGCTCTTCTTGGAACTCTCCTGGCTGATGGGTTTCTGCTGTGGATTTAATTAGCTTAAGTACCATGTTCCTGCGTGGGCTTTGATTTTGGGGAGGCCCTAGTGGTTGTTCTGTTTGTGGGGATCCCTTGGAGAGAGAAGTCCAGTTTTTCATTATCATAATATTAAGTCTGTGCAGATGCTGCTTGTATAAAGGAATTAGAGTGGGCACTAAGAAAGTATGGCTGCATATTTTGAGCTGCCCCCCAGTGTAGCTGAAGATTAAATTCTGTACTGTTTAAGAGAGGCAAAAAGCAAAACACTAACGGGACCAAAGTGAAGGAACTAACCCTTTCTCCAACCCAGTAGCTCAGATTTTATTTTTTTTTAAGATGAAGGCTTTATGGTTTGTGTGTGTGTGTGTGTGTGTGTGTGTGTGTGTGTGTGTGTGTGTGTGTGTGTATTATGATATTGGTATCTTTGAGTTATTATTAAAAATGTAATCACTAAGAATTGTATATCAACAAAGGAAAAAAAAAGCTAGCTAATGGCAAATATGAAATTGTTGGCCCTGGGTTTGACAAAGATGTATACTCAACACAGCTTTATTCTTTTATTTAGTTGACACTTGTTTCTAATGGCATTTCTGGAAGAGATAAAAAAAAAAGACCTAATGTGTGGTATGGAGCTGTACAGTCACTACACCTGTAGTCTAGCCTTTTCATGGGAACAAATTTCTATCTTTTGTCATCTTTATATGCTAAAATTCTAGGGCTTTTTTTGTTTGTATTCTTTTTATTAACAATTAAGTTAAAACTTCTTTTATTAAAGAATGAAAAGAAAGGACCTATGTAAAATAACTGAAATAATTCATAGTAACTCTCCCAACCATTCTGAAACAGGGTCAAGTGGAAACCCAAAGATCACTTATTTAAATTTAAAAGAAAAGGATTGAGTATCATCTTTTTGCTTTGTAATCCCTGACAATCTGCTGGCTCTAGGATTTGATATTGGTGGGGGGAATGAGCATTGGATAGGGGTGTTTAGGAGCAGAATGGGAGGGGGAGACTGGAAAAGAGGATAGGGGAGGTGTTTAGCTTTCATTTGTAAGCGTGATACCTGCTGCTTTGTTTATGGATTTGATGCTATTCATACAGTCTTTGCAATATTAATTTTTAATTTATGATGCTCATTAGGAGACACTTAAAACAGAACAATTATCATTTATCTTGATATATTATTTACTAGGACTGACTGTCATGGTTAGGGACCCATGATTAGTGGGAGGGGGATTGACAACAGCCTCTGAAAGGTTCTGGGCTAAAGGTATAGGAGCTTAGAAAGCAGTTGGTGAGACCCAAGGCCTGAAGTTCTGATGTCAAAGCGAAAGCCACATAGTCCCTAATCAAAACTCAGGAGGACTCTTCCAAGACAAGCCTGGAACGGTACTTAATGAACCTGCAGGATCATATTAATGAGACTCTCTGTTAGGCCACCAGTTCATCAATTATTCATCTCGCTGCATTCCTGATATTTTACTGTCTTCCTTCTCTTTTTTGCCTTTGTATGCGATTACTTTTTTTTTTTTTTTAACCCTTTGTTTTCTTACCTGGAGTGTAAACAAGACTCTTGCTCTAGGCTGCTTTTCCTAATGTACAAATATCCAGCCATATCATCAGTTAGAATGGTGGATTTCATTCAAAGACCTAAGAAGATGGACAGCTGCTCTGCCTGATAACATTGATTCATTCAAGCAACAATCATTTATTAAGCACCCACTATGTGCCAGGTACTGTTCTAGGAATTGATGAAAGGCAAAAATGAGAGTCCTATCACAAGGAGTTCAGAAGTTAACTAAGAGTAAGATCAAATATCTAGGTGGCCAAGTGGATAGAATGCTAAGTTAGAGTCAAGAAGATCTAAGTTCATATACTATCTCCAAGCATTTATTTTTATCTATTTTAATTTTATCTATCCTTGCCTCAGTTTCCTCTTCCAGAAGTGATTTTATTCAATGGTCTCTATGATTCTTTCTAGTTCTGAGTCTATAATTGAATGAGCAGGAGAATTGGAAAGAAATTCTTCTGCTAGAACAGTCTAGGTCATTCAGATCCAAGGGCAAGAGAATAGATTTAGATCAGGTGTTCTTAATCTGAGGTTTGTGAATTTGTTTTTGAGAAAGAAAAGATAACTGTTTTTGATTATATGCTTCCTTTGTAATTTTATTATTTTATATGTATATACACATGTTAAATATAGATCCATACTTATGTAGCTGTACAACAAATATACAAAAACAAATGTTTATTTAAAGTGCATATATGAAAATTTTTGTGTTTATGTGTGTGTGTGTGTGTGTTTGCCCATGTGCATCCATGCATGAACCTAGTGTGTATGGCAGGGAGAACTTTAAAAATATTCAGAACATAATATCAGACTCTCTTGAGGAAAGGGAGAAATGGAAAATAAGGGGATATGTAGGCAAGAGTCAATTAAAGCTGGTTGAAGAGAAATTATTTGTTTTATTGATATAAAGAATAAAATGTAAGACAAATCAGGTCTCATATTTTTCTTACAACCCATGTGTTGAGAAGATTTAACTTTGGATCTGGTTCTGCAGTTGAGCAGAGCTTATTACCTAACGAATCATAGTGAAAACTTGAAATTCTGCTTTCTGGGACAAATACCATGAAATATATCTTGGGGAAGCCACATAAAAGGTATTCTTCAGTCAACTTTCCAGATAAGTTCAGTTAAATTCATTTTGGGGGGTAATTTCCTATTTTAACAAATGCTCTTTTTTATCAAAGTACTATCGTCAATTATTTATACCTGCAAAATGAAAATAAGGGTCATAAATTTCTTCTAAATTTAAAGGTGTGGAACAGAGACTTATTCACTCCAATTCAATTACAGCTTTGCTATGGATGCTTCAATCCTCAGATGAAGAAAAGAGCTATCAAAATAGAGCAAATCTTGTTTATGCTGAACTCAGTTTCAGGTATGAAAACAAATCTTAAGTGCCTTGTAACCCCCCAAAACAGAATGACTTACTACAATGCAATTAAAGATGGGGGGTAGCAACATCTCTTTAGCAAGAAATGTTACAAAACACCAACATGAATTTATGTATAAGTAGAGAAGAACAAGGATGCAGGTCCCCAGGGAAGGGCAAATGAAGAGAGAGAACATGGGCAAAACTAATCAGCATTGGCAAAAGAGACCCTGAAAAACTGAAGAAAAGAAAATGGGTCTTTATCAAATGATAGGAATTGAAATTTCAGCAAGTCAAATGTCAAATCACTTTTTATATCTCAAACTAATCCTCATTCTGGAAAACTACTTGGTGAGCTACCTTCTTAATCTTACAGGTCAATGGATTTTTGTTTCCTTTAAGCCTGCTGATAAATAAAAACCTTATAATTCTATTCCAGATTTCTGACATTTTAACACTAAGAAAGCAAGTATTGATCTTTTTCCACAAGGTCCACTTTGGGATCTCAATTTGCTAAACTCTCAGTATAGTGGAGAAAAATGGGGTTCTGTGGGGGAATTAGAACATAAGCCATGGATTCCTTGTAAAATATAAGAGTTCCCTGGGATGTTCTGGATTAGAGAAGTGTAATAGAAAGGGAGAGAGTTCAAGTACTTCTAGAGCATTTAGGAAAAATAAATAGTGGGACTGGTGTTGGTATGTCAGAGATAGGGTGACCCATATAAAATGATGATCTGGACATGTGGCAAGACTGAATAACTTGAATTAGGTGAAGAATATGGTCAAGACAGGGAAAAGCTGTATAGCTAATAGTATCTGAAGAGCTGGAGGGTGGCTTTTTCTCTTTATTTTGTTTTCACTGTAGTGAGAGGCAGTTCAAAGGGCCTCTATTGGTTTGGAGTCAAATATAGCTCACTAGAATCCAGACATAGAATGTGGAGAAGAACGTACAATGACATAATTGTTCTCTTAACCAGCTTTGCATCTGAGGCAGTGTGGTAGGTGAAAAGAGCCCTGTCTTTGGGGAGCTGGTTAGTAGTATCATAGATTGGGGGCTAGAAGGGAACTTGGAGGTCATTTAGTCCAAACCCATTATTATGCTGATGAGGAAAATAAGTTTCAAGGAAGAGAAATAGATTACCTCAAGACACAGTGGAGTCTTCTCAGAGCATGGTATGAGTTTGAATCCTGTTTGTTTTTTCCCCATAACCTATGTGATGTTAGGCAAATTAACAGAGACCTTTCTAAGCCTCAGGTTTCCTGGGTATAAAATGAGGTTATCTTTAAAGTTTCTTTCAGAGGTAGATCCGATGAATGGTATCTTTTGTAGAGAAAGTAGGCCTCAGGGGGGAAATGGGACTTTATTATGAGTTGTTATATTGATTAAATCAAGAAACTTGTCTTATCTCTGTTATATTTTATCTAATAAAGAGATGGCTGAAATCTGTTTCTATCTCAGGGCTGGGTAGAATTCAGTTTTGATTATTCATAATCATAGTGGGCTAAGAACAATTTTGCAATTACCTATTTTAGAGAATTACTCTGAGATTTTGGAAGGGAATAAATATTTTTTCATTATCTTGGATAAAAAAGGATTAACAACTTGATTAAGTATGACCAATTGAATAAGATCAATAAATTATGAAAGTGATAATTAATACATATGCATAGCTATATATGTAGACATTTAGTAGATATATTTTATATATGTACATATTATGTACATATATGTATATTCTATACTAGGTAATACTGTTATAATCTATATTTAATCTTATTATTGTTGGAGGAGTGAAGGAAGAATGAGAAGTATTCCAATTAGTGACCAGTTTTTTTTTTGTTTTTTTGTTTTTTTGTTTTTTTCTTGAGCAAAGCAAAGAATTAAAGTGACTTTTTCCATCTTTAGAAAAATACAAATTTGCTATCTGAATTATTGAACTAGTTGGAAAAGACTGAAGAGGTCCTGCAGTCCAATTACCTTATTTTTAATTATATTTATTCTATAGTACTTCAACCACTTTAACACTTATTAAATATGCATTTTGTGCAATAGACTGCTAGATAGTGAAAATTCAAAGAGAAAAGTGGACAATTTCTTGCCCTCAAAAAACTTATAGTCTACCAGGTGGATATATATCTTTTCCACAGGGAGGTAAACTGAGATGATTTGACAAGTGAGAAATCAACTGGAGAAATCAGAAAAAGCTTAATTTAGGAAATAGTGTGATAATTGAACTGAGCTTTGAAGGAAATTGTGGATTCCTAGAGAATAGAAGAGGGAAAATATATTCTAGACATGGGAAATGGTTTGTGTGATTGTTTAGAACTCACAGATGGAAATGTGAAGCCAAGTGTGGGGAAAAACTAGTAATTTTTAATTGCAATAAATCATTCATAAAAGAGCAATGCACAATTAATCTGGAAAGGCAATGTAAAGCCTAACTAGTTTTAAATTCAAGGGGAAGAGTTGCATTTTGCCTTAGCATAGAGTGGAAACCCAGGAAAACTAAAGGGGAATGACATAGTTAGATCTATGCCTTGGAAAAATGAATTTAGTTGCTCCTAGAAGAGAATACTTTGGAGAGGAATCAGGGACATTGGAAACTGAAGACCCGTTCAAAAGCTAATAAAATAATTCATTGAAGACATTATGAAGGCATGAATAGAATAGTAGTCATGTGAGTGCAGAGGAGATAGATGGAATAAAGCTTATAGACAACATAAAATAGACAAAACTTGGCAATTGATTGGGAATGGGAAGTGAATGAGTATTAAGAATTGAGAGTGAGTCTGAGACTGCCATCCTGAATAACTAGAAAAACTGTCATGCTATCAACAATAATAAAAAGGTTTGGAGATGGGTAAAAGTTTGTATGGGAAGATAATTGATTCATTTTATACATGCCAGACTTCAGATAACGATGGAAAATTAAAATAGGAATATCCAGTAGGGAGTTAGCAATATAGGAATACAGTTCAGGAAGAGAGATTAGGGCTAGGTATAAAGTCACAAATGTGATTTGTGGTAAGATGATAATTGAACTCTTGAGATCACTAAGAGAGTATATATTGAAAAAAGAATCTAAGAATCTCCTTTTAGGAGATTAAAGATGGATAATGATTCATTCAAGAAGCCTGAAAAGGAGTGGTTTGAGATATAGGGGGAGAAGCCACAGTGTCATAGAAGCTAAAAGAAATAGAGAATATCTAGAAAAAGAGACTGGTCAATTAAAGAGATCAGATAGGGCCAGCAGTTAAAAGTATCACTGATGGAAGCAAGGGTTGAAGGATCAGAAATCACATTAAATATGAAAAATAGAATTAGGACAATTGAGGAAAAAGTGATGGAAAGAATGAAATTATGATTAGAGAAATGAATTTTAGTGTTCAAGATCATGGAGGTAGCATAGTTATAGGTGTTAGTGAGATATAATTATCTCATTGTTGGGTTGAAATAGACTGAATATATAGGTCAAAGTAGATGAGAAAGTTGAGGAACTAAGAGGTCAAGAGATGTGAGTGAATGTCAATGTATGATATTGACATCCCCAAATAAAACAATAGGGATTGTGTAAAGTACTATAAGAAGCTACTGTATTTGAGAAAACTGGGAGACAACTGAATGTTATTAAATATGGCAATAAGTACTTGAAGAACATACTCAAGATAAATAGAATAAAATTTCAAAGAACAAAGGCTGTCTGAGGACAAATCATAATAATTTTGGAAATACTTATCTCCAGGTTGGAATCGCTGGGCTAATGAATTTTTCTTTTTTCTTTCCTACTCTTTTTTTTTTCTTTTTCTTTTCCTTTGAAGCAATCAGGATTAAATGGCTTGTCCAGTTTCTGAGGCTGGATTTGAAGTCAGGCTCTTCTGACTCTAGAGGCAATTGCTCTATCAAGTGGATCACCTAAGTACTCCTGAATTTTTCAAAAGAAAAATTCTCAATTCCCAGTGATTCTTTATAATGTGTTTGGAGTTGCATTTCTTATTGAGAAGAGTGCCCAAGCTGAAAAAATATCACAGATCCTTTAGTTGTAAGATACAGATGAAGAAACAATTTCCCTAAGAAGGAATGATTTAATCCATACTATTTTGTGGTCGTACAAAAATTAGAACATATTTTTGTTCCCAATCTGGAATTTTCTCATTGTTCCAAATATTGGAAACAGCCAAATAATTCTAAATTATATCATTACAAAATATTTGGTGAAAACATTGAACTCCCCTCAATAATTTAAATTAATAGGCCCAGATGAACTATGTTCAAGATTCTGAATGAATGATAGCTGTATTATTGAACTAATGTCAATAATTTTTTTAAAAAATGTCAACCATGTAAGAAATTATTATTTAAATTTAAACAGGAAAATGTCTGTAGATTCATAAAAATATTGGTTGATGAGCTTGACTAATGTCCTAATATTAAGAAAGGTAAAGAAGGTAGATTCATGAAAATACTGGCTGGTGAGCTTGACTTGTATCCATGGGAAAATTCTAGAATTTATTATTAAAGGATTATATAATTTGAAGATAAAGTGGATCATCTGGGGCAGCTAGATGACATAGTGGATAGAGGTTGAGCCTGGAGTTAGGAAGACTCCTCTTCTTGAATTCAAATCTGGCAACAGACACTTAATAGTTATATGATTGTAAGCAAGTCACTTAATCCTGTTTCTTCATCTGTAAAATGAGCTGAAAAAGAAAAAGGTAAAATACTCCATTATTTTTGCCAAGCAAACCCCCAAAGGAATCACAAAGTGTTGGGAATGGCTAAAAAATGATTGAACAATAAAAAGATCACATAATTCAACACTTTCATCATGATTCCATCAAAGGACAGTGTTAGGATTCTTACAAGTGCTAAGTCACTGGAATGAATAGAGATAATAATTATCTAATTTATCATGGTTCAGTATGATTGATCTGACCCTACAAGGAGATGTTATGGGCTGGAACTTGAAACAAGGTATTGAGTGGAATTGAGGAGACAATGGTTAAATCTAGTTTAGCATTGATTTAATCCTACAACAAATAATGGTTTCCTTGTGATATAATGGTTGGTGTGTACTCAGTGTGGAACATATAAGCGAGAAGCTCTCAGAACTTCAGAAGAACTTCAGAGAACTTCGGGAGAGGACTTCGGGTTGACTTCCAGGAGATTCACAAGCCCACAGAAACCGACAATCCCACTCTCGGAGGAGTGTCAAGATTCATTCCAACTTCCACCTTTGTTCTGGATGGACACATTCGGACAAGAGCTCTTGGGAACCAAGGACAGAGATAGTCCTCTATTAAAGCTAACCGGGCCCAAAGAAGGAGACAAGACTTGGAGAAAATAAAGGATTTGGACTTTAAATCTTGGCTGCATTTGGGATTATTGAACTGAACTGAAACTAAGGCTGCCTCCAGAAGCTCCCCAAGAAATCTGCTCACAGAGAATGATTATAATTTAGAGAAAAGAATATTATAGGACAGCTCATGCAGACTACACTTCTCTTTTTGGGGGGGGTGGAGAGGAGGAAGAAACAATTATTAGGTTGGTAAACTGAGGCCATATGAGTGGTACAGAATATCAGAATGTTAGCAATAGAAAGAAAAAAAAATGGATTTAAAGTTAGGAAAGAACTGGATTCAGGGTTTAGCTGCAAAATTTATTAGATAGTATAATTTTATTAGAGAATAATATAATTTTATATTAGGAAATCAGTCAAATTCAATTTCCTCATCATCAAAATGTGGATCATCATACAATGGGGCATAGAGGTAGCAAGTTGATCTTCCAGTCAGGATGACCCCAGTTCAAGTCTTGTCTCTGACACAAAATGACATATTACCTAACCACTTAGTGCATCAGGTTCCCAATTGTAGGCCTTGAAATCTAAAGATTATTAGTTATAGAAATGGTACCAATCTACATTGGTGTAGGAGTTATCTTACTAGTTGTTTTCTGATGCTGATAACATTACAGGTTTTGTTTAGAAAAACTAAATAACAATAGGCAATAAAACTTGTTTGATATTGATCTCAGAGAGATAGTGTGACAAAAGTGCTCTGTAAGCCTCAAGGCAGTACCTGACTATAAGAAATTATGATATACTTTTGGACAAGAGAGTGAAATGTGGTCTATATGATAGTACAATAAAACTCTTTTTAAATCTCTGGAATGACCTGACCCAAAGAGTAGTGATTAAATCATCCATGATAATTTAGAGGGAAGCCATTATTGGAATATCTCTAGGGATCTGTTTTAATCCTGTTCTATTCAGTGATTTTTATCAATAATTAATATAAACATGTAAATACTTGTCATGTTTGTTAAGGATCCAAAGCTAGGAGAAATAACTAAACTTTTGATAGCAGAATAAGAGTCTCAAAATTTTGATAGGATAGAATAATAAGTTTAAAATGAGATGAAATTTAATAAAACTTAAGTCACATTCTATAGCTCTGTTAAACAAAAAGCTGTGAAATATAACAACAGAGTAGTTCATGAGAAGACCTTAAGGGGTGTAATTAATCAATCAATCAATAAACATTTATATGAGTGGAAAAGTTCAATATGAGTTAATAATAAGACAGTGCTAGGAGTGGTGGTACATGCATGTTATCCCCACTATTGGGAAGACTGAGACTAACTTGTTTGAGCTCAGGAGTTTTGTGCTTTGGAATACTTAGACAATTAGGTTTTAGACACTGATATGGTGAGCCTTAGGAGTAAGGATCCATCAGGCTGCCTAAGAAAGGATGAATCTGTCCAGGATAGAAAAAGAGTAGGTCAAAGCTCTTGTGATACTCAACAATAGAATTTTCTTACTGCATTTCTCTGCTCAGACCACATCAGGGAATTTTATTTGTACTTGCATCTTTTAGGAAATATATTGTCAAACTTGGGTGCCCTGAAGGAAGGGCCACCAGAGTGGGACAAAAAGATTTGGCTCAAGAGATAAGTGGCGTTTATTCAGAGAAAAAGTATTATGTTAGGCATTATGAGCATTTATAGTTTTTGAAGAGCTAGTATATAAACAGTATTTTATTGTTTCTGGTAGAACAGAAATTGAATGGCTAGAAGTTGCAGAGAGATAGGTCATTAGTAAATATAAGGAAATTTTACCTAAAAATGAAAGCTTTCCAAATAAGGATTGGTAATCACAGGATGTAATGGCCTTCCAATTATTAGAAATTCTCTACAATCTTACACAGAAACTTTTACAACTTATATGTAGAGAGGATTCCAGTTGGGCCAGTTGACTTTGGCCATTCTTTCCAGCAGATTGTAACTGCATTTATTCCTTCTTTCCCTCTTATCTCGATCTTTTCACTGTTTGCTGGGTTCTTTCTTACTACTTTAAGACAAACTCAAGTTTCTCTTGTACTTAAACAACAATAACAAACAACAGCAGCAGCAAAACTAAATAATAAGAAAATCTTTTGCTAAAAACCTGCATCCCATTATCTGCCCTCCTCCTCTCAACTAATGTCCAAAAGACTTAGAAAAAGCTGACTACATTCACTGATTCCAATTCCTCTCCTCTCATTCACTTCTCAACTCTGTGCTATGCAGCTTTTAATCTCATCTTGCAACTGAAATTGCTCTCTCCATTGTTACCAATGATATTTTAACTGCAAAAGCTGATTAATTTGATCAGTTTTTAAACTCCTTCAACTCTATTTTTGATACTGTCAATCACTTTCTCTTTCTAGATATTCTCTCATCTCTGAATTTTTCATGACACCATTCTTTTCTTGTTATACATAACTTTCTAACCAATTCTTTTCAGTATTGTTTAGTTCATCATTTAAACTATGGCATCCTAATTGTGGTCATTTCCCAAGACTTTGTCTTGGATCTATTACTCTGTTCTCTGCCTATGCTGTCTCTTGGTGACCTCATCAGCTGCCATAGGTTCTGTCATCATCTCTATTTAGATCACTCACAGATTTGTATTTCCAGCTCTAGACTTTCTCCTGAGCCTCAATTCTGTATCACCTGCTAGCATTTCAAACTAGATGTCCTGGAGACATCACAAACTAAACATATTGAAAAAAAAAAGGTTTTTCCTCCCAAATTCATCCTTCTTCTAATCTCTATTTCTGTTGAAAGTATTTCCCCACTTTCCCAGGTTTGTAAATTTGGCGTTATTATAGACTCTTCATTCTCTTGTATCCCACATATCCGATCAGTTGGAAAATCTTGCTATTTCTACTTCTGTAACATCTCTTACTTCCATCAGAACTGTTTTCTAATAATACAGCAATGATTCTAGATCTGGTTCTCATTACTTTCCCTTAGATTATTGCAATTGGTTCCTTATTGTTCTCACTGTCTCTTTCCACACCCAGCCCACTCTCCACACTGTGGGCAGAGTGATTTTCCTTAAGTATCTAGGTCTGATCATGTCACTCTCTTATTCAAAAAATTCTACAATCAGATTCTCTTGATCTTTCAAAGATCTTCCCATCCTCTTTTTCCAGTTTTATGGTACATGACTCCTCCTCTTCTACTCTACTCCAGCAAAACTGTTTCTCTATATTCCTTAGACTATATTTCTTAGAATATATTTCCTATATTCATGCCTTTTTGCTGGTTGTTTGTCATAACTTCAATTTTTCACCATGATCTCATAGAATCCTCAGATTTCAAGACCAGTTTTAGAACCACCTCCTATATAAAACTTTGCCTGATCTTGACAAATGCTAAAAAGTTCCTTCCCAAATTAACTTGTATTGAATTTTATTTATATTCTTCCTCTCCCCCTCTATTTTTCTCTATCTCTTGGTCTCTGCTCTGTTTCTTTCTGTCTCTTTCTGTCTCTGTCTCTTGGCCTCTGCCTCTCTTTCTGTCTCTCATCAGTGCAGTGGATGGAGAACTGGACTTGGAGTCAGGGATAATTGAGTCCAAATCTAGCCTTAGACACTCACTGTCTGTGTGACCCTGAGCAAATCACTTGAAACTGTCTGTCAAAGCTTTCTCAACTGTAAAATAGAAACAAAAACACCTACCTCCCAGAGTGGTTGTAAGGATCAAATGAAATAATATATGTAAAATGCTTCTCATAGTGCCTGGCACATAGTAGGTGCTATGATGTTTATTAATATTATTATTGTTATTATTATTATTATTAGCTATTTGTCATCTATGTTTTAAAATGTAGGATTTTTGTGAGTAGGAATTGTTTTATTCATTTTATTTGTATCCCCAAAACTTAGCAGAGTACTGCTCATATAGTAGACATTTAAAAATATTTGCCGATTACTGCATACTCTTCTGCATTCAAATTTTATCATAATTCAACTCAGTCCTTGAAATAGCCCAAAAAAGCCTTTTTAAAATAATCTGGAATTATTATCATTTTAACATCATTTTTTAAAAAGTGTAACCATAGCTAGGATAAATGCTAAATATAGAACTTGGTCATAGGCTCATGTTTATAAAAATAGTTCCTTTAAGTTGTTTTGGCAATTAGGTAGTGCTGACCTTCAGGACTCATGCAATTCTCACCTTCTAGAACCATTCAAAATTGTCTAAATTTCCTACTCTCTATTTTCATAATGAGAAATGTGAAACTAGAAAATGGATTTTAAAATTCATCACCATGAAATAGTCTAAATAAGGTAATATCGAGGAAGGGAAGAATATGCAGCAAAGAATCATTACCCCTTCTCTGTTTCTGCTCTTTCCATTCTCCAAAACACACACACACACACACACACACACACACACACACACACACACACACACTGCTTATAGTACCTATTAACCTGATAAATAAATCCTAGAGAGAATGACCTGCCCCTCATATTTTAGGATATGACATTTAAAGTCACATGTAAATGAGAGAAGAATTTTCACTATAGTTAGCAACATAATAAAATGAGATCAATGCTTTCTTACTTATTTCTATAAAAAAGGGTGATCTGAAACAGAAATAAGATTTGTACATGCATGTCAATGAAAGATATCAAATAATATATATGTATATATCTACATAAATATATGTATTAGTATATGCATTGTGTATACTTAAATGTTTCTGTGTATATGCATAAACACACACATCTATATTTGACTAATCAGTTACAGTATATGGTGAAGATATACATATGCTAAAATATCATGGTTTTTTCATTGGGAAACTTCATGGTCTTAAAATATTTATCAATTGGGGAATGACTTGTATTTTTTTACAGATTTGACAAAGTTTTTTTCTTTCCTTCTACTTTTATCTGTATCCAGAGAAAGAACTGATAAATAGCTAGCATTTATTTAGTACTTTGAAGTTTCTAAAGCAATTTCTTTCTTTCTTTCTTTCTTTTTTCCTGAGGCTGGGATTAAGTGACTTGCCCAGGGTCACACAGCTAGGAAGTGTTAAGTGTTTGAAGACCATATTTGAACTCCAGTCCTCCTGAATTCAGGGCTGGTGCTCTATCCATTGAACCACTTAGCTGCCCCCGAAAGAACTGATAAATAGAAGAATACACAGAATAATTTTACAAACATATACATATTTGTGTCTAATGGTAGCCATTTCTAGGATGGGGAAGAAAACAGAAAAAAGGGGAAAAAGGAAAGTTATATGATAACTTTTTTTATTTTATTTAAGAAGAAAAATAAGTTGTACATAATAGATTTGCTGTTTCACATGCAATCATCTCTCCCCCCATTTTACAATGTTATAGAAATGTTTGTTTTATTTCTTAAGCTCAGAATAAAATGCATTTTTTTTAAAAGAAAAAAAAGACATCATGGTATAATAGTGAGAGAGACTGAGTCCAAGATCTATGTTCAAGATTCAGCTCTGAAATACATTGGTTATGTAATACTGGGCATGTCATTTAACCTCTCAATGTCTTGAAACACTTTCAGATAATACCTTAAAAAGAAGTACCAACATGCATTAGCAGAAGGAGATGTATCACCTGGGAGTTCTCTATTTTAATAAAAGAAAATATCCTATCTTTATTCTATTACATATGGTATCATAAAATGCATGCCAGCAAAAATGAGAATGACCATTAGTAGGATAAATTTATCTTCAAATAGAAAAACCAGGATATAAACTTGATTAGATCAGAATCTAATCAGGATTTAACCAGATGACACGATTCATTCATGAAGATTCCAATGAAGGCAAGTCTATTTGTATCCTATGAAAATTTTTTCTGGAATTCAGACTTCCAGAATAGCTTCCAGAATTCAGTTTGTTTGGGGTGAATGGTCTTTCTCAGACAGAGACCAAATTGTTTCTCCAAGAGGGAAAACGAAACAGAATTCTCTACTCTTTAGATTCACAAGAATGTCAAAATATAAGGGGAAAGCCTTTCAAGATGAGTTTGGATGGTTGATGCTAGGTTGTAGCTGACAGTGTGATTAATATCACACTACAGCCTTCTGTAGTTTAAGTCACTTGGACAAGGGGAATATGACAATCACAAAACTTTTTGCAATACTTTTTTAGAGAAAATATTATAGAGTGTAATTAATTGGAATATTATCTTTATCCAAAAGAGAGTTGCTTCATTTATACTGAACACATGATACACAGTGGATTATAAACTGGCTGATGACATTAACACTTTTGCCATGTTCATATTTTTTAAAATACAAAACAGAGAATAGTGTTTTAGTTGCAGGAAAAATAGTGGGCTAACAGTCAGGAAATTGGATTCTCCTAGTTCAAATTCTGCACCACTTAACTGAGTGACCTTACTAAAATCACTATTATTTTCGGGGGTTCAGAGAATTACCCTAAGAAATCTGGAAAGTTTCTTTCAGCTCTAATGTTCTCTCATTCCATTCCATTTCCCTGCATAATAAGACACATCTCCCGGTATAGCTGATGAAAGGTAATAATAGCAATTAAAGCATGAAAAAAACAAAACAAAACAAAAAACAGTTGAAGTAGTGAATTTGAAATTTCTTGCCTTTCAAGGTTCATTCCCAGCCTCAGAGAATTCTATTGAATTGTCAGTCCACACATTCTTGGCTTGCTTAGAAATCAAATTTGTCTATGGTTATTTCTGATCATTGGAAATGGCATCATATTTTCAAAATGCCACTTGTAATCGTTCCCCTTCAATAAAACAAATCAGCCAAACAGAGATCTCAGTGCTAGAACCTGGCTTTCCTCCTTTTAAGAACAGTGCTTCTGAGCAACCACTAACCCCTAGTTTCTTTGCTACTTCTTTCTTGATAAGATTCAGTTGCCAAGGCATCTTTTAAAGGGGAAATCCAATAAGGGCTTGTGTTATAGAGTGGTATACCAGGCTACTTTTAATACTAGCCTTTTATAATCTGGGTAAGGTCATCTAACTTTTCTGATTTTTGCCTAGGGAGAACTTTTCCTTTATTTTTAACATATTTCCTTTTGTCTGGTTGGCCAGTAATTGACTTTGTCCTTTTTTCATTTATTTCTCAGCCTCCTGGTTGTAGCATCTTCTCCCCGGAGTCTCAGGTTAGAAGTTTTCCCTTTTGTGAAACCATGACAGGTGCCTAATTGAATGATGAATGTCCCTTTATTACTCTGTAATTGAACTGCCAGTTTTTTGATTGGTTTGTAGAGATGCTCCCCTCCTCATCAGACACTGCAGGGGGCTTAGTGGCTGGCAGCCTAGGCCTACACTCCATCTGTCTAATCACATCTAGCCCCCACTCTTTTTTGGGGGGGTTATGGAATGAGGGGGAGGGAAGTCATAATAAATTATGCTAATTCAGTATTGCTCTGACAATGAGAATATCGTATTGTTACGTGTGTCTTGGTGGTAAATGCTCGAAGACATTTTATCGTCATGGCTGCCGAGCCTGACAGGCCCACGATGAAGATTAATGGGCCTCACCTGAGTGACAGAACAGGGGATTGTGGGGCAGAGAGGGTCATTCATCATACTCTGACAGGTGTCATTCAATCTGACAGCAGTTCCACCATCATTCGGCTAGGAGTTCCATTTTTCTGCCAGTTAAGCAAGGAGTTTAATAACATCCCCAGAATTAAAACTCATTCTTTGTAGCAGGTCTGACAGCTGAAAATAAGAAAATCAATTCTTCACATGTTATAGCCCAGTTAACTGACTGGGGCTCTGCCTTTAATTTAGTCTTTGGGTTGAATTTCAAGCAGGCTGCTTTTGTAAGACATCATCTATTAAAATTTACCAATAGTGCTAACTTCAGTGTTGTTATTATTGTGGAGGTATTAAAGATGCCGTCCCTGATACCCAGTGTCATTTTTGTTTGCTGCATGCTGAATTGCATCCGTCCAGTCATTTGAGTTCTCCTACTTCATCCTCATTAGGGATGTTTACTGCTTCTCTCTTCATTAATATTGATCCCCCCAACTACCGAGAACAACAAGACAGACACTAATTTGAAACATTTGGAATCATTAAACTGTTTGGATTTCAGGTTTCAGCATTCCTGGAAGCATAGGAAGAACCTTCAAATATACAGAAGTAGAGTTGGACATTTGGCAGGGATGGATGGGCAGTGATCCACTTGACAGATGACAGGTTAGATTGGTTAGCCACAAGGACTGGGGCACAGTGCAAAGAAATCAGGTAAAAGCATTTGCCCCATATGGTTTACAGTATGCTGGCTGTTAACAAACAAAGATCTCTTTTAAGGGTTATGGACAAGCCAGTTTCACTTCCCTTCAGAACTCTGCTCTGAATCTTCCCACTTTGCTTGATTTTGGAGCATAAAGATAAAGCTTTTCAGCTGAACTTTTCCTGAGTAGAAAAATTTCATGGCTAACATGGAACTGTAGCTGGCAGGCTTCCACATATTGGTAAGATTTAACTCATTTTATAGTGCTCTAGGCAAAAAAAAAGGTATCATTCTAATTCTTGAAAGAGTGATAATCAGCTAATAGAGCAGGATTACCTTTGGAACATTGAGTGTATTAAATAGAAAAGTCTGCTAACATTGGCTATCTTCACTAATAGATAATAGCAGCTCATATTTACAAAAAACCCTTATAAAATTTGGAAAGCACTTTCTTGACAACAGTCTTTTCAAAGTGAGTAGGACAAGTATTATTGCCCCATTGTAAAGAATGAGGAAACTGAGGTTCAGCTAGGTAAGGGACTTGTGTATTATTACATATCTATTAAGTATCTAGTGGAATTCTAACCTGAGTCTTTTGATTCCTGTCTAATACATTATCTGCTATAACTCCAATTAGATAATTTCCTGTACTTGAGTTCACTTGTCATGTAGCCATGACTTATCAAGATATTTCAATTCCCCATGTCATTCTAATTCATAGATTCTTTGGGCTAAAAGACTTAGTGATTATCTAAACCAACTTATTCATTTTGCAGAGGAAAAAAGAGAAAATCACAAAGTAAAATTCTTTTGATTCTCTTACTTATTTCCTACAAATTCTTTACCATGTTAGAGCAGAAAAAAATGAAGACCTCATATAGAGTAACCTTTTTTTTTAAGATGATGAAATTGAACTTCAGCAAAATGAATTGATAGTTCTTAAATTGCCATCTGTATAGACTGAGACTACATATCAGCTAACCTGAAATCAAAATTAAGAAGGCAGCCTTTGTTCCTCCTTCAAACAAAAATTTGCCCTACATAATAGGTATTCAGTAAATATGACATCAGTGATTAGTTTCCACTTTACAATTTTTTGTTGGGTTAAGAGGCATTATGCAACAATTGGCTGTTCTTGAAGTCCAGGAGGCCTGGATTCGTGTTCCCCCTCTAACATTTACTGTATGCCTCTGGACATGTTCCTTAACTTCTCATTGCTCTAGACTATCCTCAAAGATTATATATTATAGAGAAAATATCTACTTCCATCAGTAGAGAAATTTTCTCTTCTAAGAATTCCCCACACTAATGGAATCACAGGTACAATCTCCATCCCTTTTATTTTCTACGAGAGCATAAACCCAATAGGTGCAGAATTAATTGATCATTCTAGACATTATTAGAATAGAACAGTCTTCTTTCCATACATGAGAAAAGGAAATGCACTCAAGTTTCTACTCATATCATAGGCAAATCCCATTTAAAAAGCTATAAGTGAGGCAAAAATAATATGTGTGGGTATATATGGTGTGTGTGTATATATGTGTGTATGTGGGTGTGTGTGTGTGTGTGTGTGTGTGTGTGTGTGTGTGTGTGTGTGTTTATCAGAAAAACTTCTAGGGTTATGCTTCATTTTATTTCATTGCCTTAAATCATTTCTGCATCTAAGAGATTTCTCAGGATGGAGTCTTCTCCATTAGGCTCCCATTAGAGACACACACACAGAGACAGAGACAGAGACAGAAAGGGACAGACAAACAGAGGCAGAGAGGAAGAGAAAGAGACAGAGATACAGAGAAAGAGACAGAGAGAGACAGAGAGATACATAAGAGACTAGTAAGAATCTGGCTTCCTTGAAAGTACAACCATACCCTAAAACCTCTGTGCTGATGATGTGGGTATAGTTAGAACTGATGCTTCTTATTTGGCTTGTTCCCCATCTCCACTGGAGTGGATGAGAAATGGACCAACCAGATATTCTCTCTTTCTGAACAGGGCAGGAGAATTGTACCATTCATCTCATCATAAAAGAGGCAGAGAAGATGAAAACAAGACCTACAACTTAATGAAGACAACACTGACTAGGAGGCATTACATACATTTTCCATCCAGTGCAGCTTGGACTGGAGAAGAGCAGTCCAATGGGTGGATCCAGCATCAGGGTAGTGGATTCCATCCGACTTACAGCTGCTCTGGAAGCTGAATTTGGCAGCTCTTCTCAGGCTATAATTTTATAAACAGTATTTTTTTTTCCAGGCTACCAATAAGAATTTAGACCAAGGCTCAGTTTCTGTCTCTCATCTTTATTTTGTGTCATCACATTCTAACCTGATGACAAACAGTCGGTTTGAAATTTCAGTATATTACTATATTAGTGCAATTTATGTGCTCTGAGGAAGTTGCTGATTTGTCAAGATTACATTGTGGACTCTCCTGGAATCAAATCCTTTGGTGATCACCGGAATACTTCATCATAAAATCAAACCTGGAATCTGTGGTTATGGCTCTCTAGAAGACAGTGGTAGATTATTTATTATTAACTAATTCCATGTACATGCCACTCGTATGTGGGCAACATGATATATTAGATTGAGTGCTAGTTTTGGAATCAAAATGACCTGAGTTCAGAACTTAACTAAAGTACCCTCTAACTGTCTGACTCTGAACAAATAATTTTTATTTTTTCTGAGCCTCAGTTTCCTCATCTGTAAAAACTCAATAAAATAATAGCATCTACTTCATAGAGTAGTTGTGAGGTTCAAAATGTGATAGTCTGTATAAGGGGCTATGAGAATATTTGTTTATCATTTAGTATTATTTAATGCTAAGATGTCGTGATTTGCTTTGGGGACTACAGTTATGATATTTTTTCCTAGCTATTGTTTATAGATATATCTTGTGGGATTTTCCTCACTCTCAGGGATTTAAATTTGCAAAATGCACTAGGTTCTCTGGAAAAAGTTAGCTTACTTATCAGATGGACCACAATAGTCTGTCCCTGTTCATCCCAATTCATGGACTGACTAGATTCTCCCTCCCTATTATTGAATGCAGCCTAGTATGGTAAACCAATTATCTGGGTGCATTCCAAGTCTCCTTCAGGTTTTAAAAGAAACTTCCCCAACTTAAAAGCAGTGTGGTGTCTTGGCACATCTCGGAAGAAGCTGATCTGAGCGGATAACCTCCTCCAAGAATGGAAGGTAAATCAATTTCCATTTTCACAAGCCCGAGTCTGAGCATTTTCAGAGAAGACAAATCATGCAGAAAATTGTGCCAAATTACTCATGGTTTTATGACAATTTCACACCAGAGACTTAGCTGAGCCTCCAAACTCGTTACACTTAGGGCTACAGTTTGCATAGAGATGGTTTAGCCCAGGATCAGGTTGAGGACTTGATGCCTTTGGGACCAAAGCCTAACCCGTTTTCTTGCTGGTTTGGCTTTTTTTGATGTAAACAAGATGATCTATCCCCGACAGCTGCAGAGTTCCACTGCAATGCTTTCTGGGTATTCATCAAGTCTTCATGTGACTGGTCTTTTTATCCTTACTGAGATAAAACAGATCAGAAAAAAGTCACGTGGGTGTTACTTGAAGCAAATCCCCTGCAAACTCAACTATTCCTTCAGCAGTTTGCAGTTTACAACTTCCTGTTATTTTTGCCAAAAGGAACAAATATTTTTTAGTCTTTTTTTTTTTTTTTGAAGGTTAGATGAAGATTCTATTAGACTAATTTAAGGCCTTTTGAAAGAAAACAGTACTGAACAGTTTGATTTTATTCATGTCAGGTTGGCCTGAGTTCATTCCATCCCATTTACCAGGCAGATGTTGGGTTACTGCATTATTCTTTGAGTGAATCTTTGACTGAGTACCCATCTATTTGGGGATTTAAAATTAGTCTAATAGTATCAATAATTCCATGGGGAAATACTATACTTTCATGAGTCTATATAAATTGTATCTTATTTCAGGTCATTCCTGCCTTAAGAAAAGTTTTAAGGTGCTAATGTACTTCATGGTTCCAAAAGATATAAAAAATATAAATGAAATGGAAAAAAAAAAAGAAAATCCAAAGCAAACAAAAATCTCAATAATTGATCATACTGGATTATTTCTCTAATAACTTTGAATATTAAGAAAAAAAGTGTAGAATCTTTTGATTCAATTCAATTTAGCAAACATTTATTAAATATCTACTATACGTGACACTAGGGATACAAATAAGAAATAAAATCAGTGCTTGATTTTTAAGGAGCTTAAGTTCCACTGGGGAGAGAGAAAGGAAAACACATGGATAAACAAGTAAACAGATAAGTTTCCAGATGGAGAAAGCGCTAATAACTAGGAATGGGAAGATCAGAAATGATTTCATGTAGGAAATAGACCTTGATCTGTGGTTTGAAAGAAGATTTTAATTTCTAGAGGCACAAAGAATATATTTCAGATAAGAGGTACAATGTATACAAAGGCATGGAGGGTACCATGGTAGGGTTCACTAATTTAAAAATGTGTCAGGCTAATAATAAATAATAAATGGATAAAAAAATAATAATAAAGTAAAAGAGTCAGCTTAAGGTCTTATTAGAACTGAAAGAACAGTTCTGCCTGATGTAATACTGGACATTGCCATAGGCAACCACATTGGATTCAGGACAAAAGTAAAGCCCACAGAGAAAAAAAATAAATCATAAGTATAAAAGCATGCATTATGATTTCAATCCATAAGCTATGTTGTTTTTCCAATTTGTCTTGTACATTCATAGAACATTTCTAGAGTTGTGTGCCTCTCTAAGCACCAAAGGATTCTTTGAGTTGAAATCTCAATGGTCACTTCCTAGTTTCAAAAAAAAGGTCCCATTTTTTACCTTTTATGTTCATATGATCATATAGGAAATATAAGCATGAATCAAGGTTATATATGATGGGGGTAAAAAGATCCTGAAAAAAAACGTTCTAGGAAAATTTAATGGGGAGAGAGTCTAGAAGAAGCTTTCCCTGTAGGTTTCCTCTACCAAATTTTCTAATTGCTTGTATTTCTCTCCTTTTGAACTTCCACCTCCATGACCTCAAGTCTTGAAACCCATGCTATGGATGGATACTCCTTCCGCCAATGCTGATTACAGCCACCAATAATTTCCTGAGTGGTTGTGGATAAAAATGGATCATCTGGTAGATAACTTCCTGATGAGAAACCTTTCTTAATTGATTAGCATAGTTACTAAGATCAGGGCTTCTTAAACTTTTCCACTTGTGACCCCTTTTCATTCAAGACGTGACCTCAGGTATATAAAGTAGATATAAAAATCAGATATTTTGTGATAATAAATCATAATTTCACAATCTCCACATTCAGTTATAAAATCCCATGTGGGGTCATGAATTGCAGTCGGGCAGGTCATCCTCAAGCATATTTGGAACATGTCATTGAAATAGTTGGAATGTTGGAAGAGGATATTGGTACAAATAGCCAATTAGATGATGAATACATAGTTCTCTAGATTCAGAGTCAAAACTTTTTTATCTTGGTCCCACATAGAATTCTGATTCTAGGGTCACAATGGCTGAGACAACTAGTAGGGATTACTATCTAGGCCTGAAACTAAAGAAAAATGAAATGGAAGAAGACCCCAGGTTCATTTCTTGGAACTCTGGGTTCAAAGAGAAGGTAGGGAAAGGAAATCCCCTTCCTCTCTTCATGGCTCTCATAAACTCTTGTCAGTTTTAAAGACGCAATGTGTTCCTGCTACACAGACAATAAAAGGTAGTTATTGCCAGTCAAATGGCAATGGAATGCAGACAATCAGGGTGCCTCCATATTAGGAGATTTGGGCATGTTTCAAGCTCCCACTGCAGTAGTAAATGTAAAATAGTATACTTGGGATAATAAAATAAAGTTCACAAATATAATGAGAGAAGTATACTCAGCCAGTGTTTGATGTGGAGGGTTTCTGGTAGACTTCTAACTCAACATGAATTTATACAATATTGTGTGCAAGATAAGAAAACTAATGTAATCTTAGTTTGCATTAGAAAAACTAGTATCATAATTCTTCCTTAGTCAGTTATGCTATTGAATATAGTGTTTAGTTCTGAGAACCAAATTTTAGGAAGAATATGATATACCTGTGAATATTGAGAGGAGGGCAACTAGGAAGATTATGGGGATCTTTGAATTCAGCTTTATGATTTATTTCAGAATAGGAATAGAACATGGAAATATTCTTCCAAACTAAACTTTAGTGAAATGAAGGAGGATGTAAGGAGAAAGAATAGACTTTTTAGAAAACTATCAATTCATCTCCTCTGAGGACAGGTTTAAAACATTGGGAATATTTTACTTAGAAAAGAAATGTGGAAGAGACAAGATTGGACAGTTGTTTTCAAGTTTCAACATGACACGTTGAAAAAGGATTTTTATATTAGAGGGCAAAATTCAGAGCAATGGACAAGGATTCCTAGAATAATGAACAATATCTAAAAGTAAACTAGGATGCCTGAGAAGATGGTGGGCTCTGCTTCACTGGTTCCAGATGATCACTTCTTGGGAATGATATAGAATGGATGGCTGTTCTTTCATGGTTTAAATAAACCAGGGGTCTCTGAGGATTCATTCAGTTCTGAGATTCTGGGATTTAATGAGAGAAACTTGTTAATAATAAAGTAGGGATTCTATTTGTAAAACGGGGCTAATGATATTTTTCCTAACTCCCTCATAGGATTGTTGTTTTATGAGATATTACTCATGAAAAAAAGTACTTTGAGAATTAAAAAAACCCCTCAAAATCAAAAGGTCATGTGTTTTTTTTAATGTTTCTTGACTGGTGATTATGTCCAAGTAATTCTTTGATCTTACAAAAACACTGGAAAAGAGAACCTAGTAAGAGTATGGTAGGTTGATTTTGGAAGTCATTGTTAATGCATGCTCCCTTAACTAGAGGAGAAAATAGGTGATGCTTTTATCTGCTTTTTCATACTAATTCTAAAGGACCTGATCTCCCCTTTAAATCCATGAAGACAGGAATTTTTCCTTTTCCAGTTATGAATCAATGAACCAATTAATTATTTCTGTGACAAGTCCTGTCTTGGGTGCTACAGAGACAAGTACAAAGAAATAATCCCAACTCAGAACATTATAATCTATTTAGTTATGAAGCTTGAATATGAACTGCATAATTGCATATATACACAAAATAGTTTCAAAAACAAGTTAGTTTGAATTGTGGCACACTAGCAGTTGGAGAAGACCAAGAAAAGCTTTATATGAAAGATGTTTCTTGGACATATCTTAAAGAAAGAGGAAAATTCCATGAGGTAAAAATGAGAAGGGAGTATATTTTGATGAAATCAAGAAATAGGAGATAGTTTTATGTGTGAAGATCAGAAAAAAAGTCTACCTTGATGAGTCCTAGAATGTGGGAGGGGAAGAATTTGAATAGAAATAAATAGGAAAGGTATAGTTAGAGCCACAGTAAGAAATTTTGAAGCCCTTTCGGAACATTTATTTGGGGTGGTAGGGGAGATAGCTCAGAGAAGAGACAATTCAAACCTTCTCTTACAAGGATCCTTGAAACTAAGATAGAGAGACCCAGGGATAGTTCCTATGTACTGACAGAAATCCTCAGATATTGTCTTTAGGGAGATTTTCAGAAGAGGAAAAACTCAATTGGATCTGAGAAGATGTAAGAATTCTAATCCACCTAGCAATGCCCAATATTGCTGTTGAGCTCACCTATACTCTATGAAATTCATGGCTCAGGAACACATGCTCAATGTTGTGCCACAGGATGTGGAGACCAACCCACACAGTGCAATAATGCCAGGAGGCAGGCAGGTCATCCTCCAGCATATCTGGAACATGTCACTGAAATAGTTGGAATGTTGGAAGAGGATATAGGTACAAATAGCCAATTTCCTTTGCCAGGTTCTGACACCAATTAAAGACTTCTGAAATATTTGTGAGCATCATTCAAAATAGATTATTTCTAGTGTGTTTCATAAATTCTGAATATTCTTAGAAATGTACACTTTTGCCAAGGAAGAGTCAGTAAAAATGGAAGAGGCACATGAGATCACTGGGAAATCATAATTGGTACTGTTCATATCATAGTGAATTGGATTAGATATATGACCCTTGTCACCTCAACACCTAAAGAATTCAGTAGTTCTAGTCACTGTTATAAGAAATAACAGTTTCAGTAACTTAAAGGACCATGCAAAGTGTAAAAAACAGGGACTTTTCTTACATCATTTTTTACATAGCTCCAGTTCCCAAAGTCATTGGTATAGTATTCTCCTTATTCATAGATATCAATGCTCTGTGCTTGTGTGAAGGGTAGGGCAGAATTGATGAAAGCAGAAGAGAGGAGACTTACAGGCTGTTTAAGTTTCTTGGAATTTCATCAGTCACTTCAGGTTCTTCAGTCATTTTGGGCATTTCTGGCTTCCAACTACAAGAGACAAGACAAATGATGCCATTCCCACTTCAGGTTGCCAAAGGGAAAATAAAACTTTAAAAAAAAAGCCAGTATGAAACAAGCTGGCAGTCTCTATCATACTCCTATCCCCAAGTTGTAAAATTAGAGGCTGGGTCTAATGTGAGATGTAGGACTCTTTCTCTCTACTAAGTTACTTCTCTCCCAATAGGAGAACTTCACTCTATATTGTCTGGCATATATTCTTCTATATTTACTTTCTCTGATTTATGTTTTGCCATAAATGGATTTCTTTCCTAATTTCTATGTGTATTCATTGTAGAACTGTTATTTGGTGGGAATATTGTTAAGACTTGGATAAAAGCAAGGAATTCTGCTCCTCATTTATTAAGACAATGATCAGAAATTTAATTTGAATCCCAAAATGACATTCCCGGTCTAATAATGTTTGAGGGAGCAGCTAGTTATAATTCTAGACCTGCTGTCATCTCTCTCAGAAGAACAGGGTAGCCAAGCTTTTGACCCCTAAATATCAGTTCTACAATGAATGGGCCAAATTTAGTAAGAAAAAATATTTCATAAAAATAAATGTTAATTCTATACTTAGATTCAAAGAAGCAGCTTCAGAAACACAGGATGGAGAAAGAATATTTAGATACTAGTTACTCTAAAAAATATGGGGATTTTAGTCATTTGCAAATTCTGTATGAGTCAACAGTTTGACATTAGTGTCAAAAACTAATGACATTCTCAGCAGAAAAGCCAAGACTAGGGAGATAATTGTTTCCCTGGACTTTATTCAACTTAGTCTTCATCAGAAGTCCTGTGTTCAGCTCTGGATGCATACTTAGGAGGAACATTATTATGTTAGAATTCATCTGAAACTGGATGATTACATTGGTTAGAAATCTTGAGTCCATGCTTTATGTTTATTGGGTGAAAGAACAGGGAATGTTTTGACTTGGAGTGATGGCAGGAAATACATGAAAGCTGTCCTTAAATATTGTAAGGTCTGTTACATAGAGGAATTAAATTCCTTTGTGAATCCTTGGAAAGAAGTAGATAAGCAGAATGGATTAAAGCTGTAGAGAAATCTATTTAAGTTTTATGTAATAAAAATCTCCTAATAGTAAGTGCTAAAAACCAACAAAGACTTGTTCCAGGAGAAAATGAATTTTCCTCATCTAGATGTCTTTAAATAACAGTGTTTTGGGAATATAATAGGGTGTATTACTCCTAGCTGTGGTTTTCAGTAGAGGACCCTTATGATCCCTTCTACAGCCAGGATTCTATCATTCTGAAACATGGAGAAAAAAAAAAACAATACACTAATCTCTATCATAGTCTAATAAGTTTTTATCCCCTTACCATGCTCACCTTCGTCCTTAAGTTTCTTATTTCTAAGATTACTTGGTTATATATTTTTTGAGGTGCCATTTTCAATATTTTTGTTTTGATAAAGCAAAGCAGAGGCAAAATGTCTCTACATACCACTATGTAACTACATAGAAAAATAGCAGAAATCAGTCCATTAGGTCAAAATATCCAAATGATTTCCATAACAGAAAGTATCTCAATAACTATCTGATTTCTTATCATTTATCATCTGCATCGTGGCATCATAGAATAATTGACAGACATAGTCTCCGTGATCCCACAAACCTGGACATTTGAAAACATCTGGAAAACTGGTTCAGTTTTAAATTTTTCATCCAGATGTTTTGCACTGAATAGCCTTACAAGTAACTAGCACCTTGTAAATCCTTTGGCCACTGAGCTCTAAGCCTTTTTATTTGCCAATAGCTCTACTTTGCTACATGTCTCCAAATTAGCTGCAATTATAACTTTCCCAAAATGTTTTCATAGCGAACACAATTTTCCATCCCATGGGCTAGAGAGCAGGTTTGTGTCAGCTTATAGGGATAAGCCATCCATTGGTTTATGTTAACTCTTTCTTGAGCCAATTCTCAACACTGCCATTTGGGCCACTCAGCTCTATTTGTTTGTATGCATTTGGGAAGAATGAAGATGGAGCCTGCAGCCTACATACACCCAGGGATTCCCCCAGATGTACAGTTTTAGTCCCTGATTGCACACTCTGAAAGCCATTTGGAGTCCATGGCTTCCAGCTGGAATGAAGAATCGGGGAGGAGTTGGAAGACAAATTCCTGAATATTATTGTATAGACCAGGAGAGAAGAAGAATCAAGAGGAAGATATTTTATAATCCTTGAACTCAAAGGCCTTTGTAGAGATATTACATTTCAATATTTTCATGTATATGGATACATGGACATGTATATGGATACAGTCTTATTGATATGAGCATTACCTTCATAGATACAAATTGCATTTCATCCATGTCTTCTCATGCAATATGATCTCTCAGAGATCCTTTGACATGCAAGAGGCCTTCCTCTAGATCTTTTATTTATTTATTTTTTTAATTTTACAGGCTTGATCTGTTTCCATCCTTTGCTCTTATGACATGACCATCACAGATCTCTTCCTCTATTTTATCTGTATTTTCTGCATAGGTCTTATACTACTTCTTCTATTTAGATCATTTTAGGAATTATGTTGTGGTATATTTAAATCCACCATATAGCTCTCCACTGAAATGGCAATACAGTACCCATGTTAGTGAGTGACCACTTTTAGGATGAATAATAATGTCACTGGATGATCTTTATATTGGTCATGTAGAACTCTCTAAGGCAGAACTACATGTATGCTATCTAATAATGGTACTAATAATAGCTAGTATTTGCATAGTGTTTTAAAGTTTGTGAAACACTTTACAAATATCTCTTTATCCTCATAACAAATCTGGGAAATAGATGCTGGCATTATCCCCAGTTTTACAGATGAGGAAACTGAGTAACTTTTTAGGGTCACATGATTAAAGAAAGTGTTTAAAGTCAAATTTGAATTTAGGTTTTTTGACTCTGTGTTTAGCACTCTACCCTCTACTTGCCTTTAATAAAAGGAAATTATATATATATATATATATATATATATATATATATATATATATATAACTTAGATAAAATTACTCCATCAGGAATCAAGGACAAACTAGATATAGATTCAAAGCGCTATAAAAAGCTTAGTATTAAGATATTACATTATAGTTAAGCTGAACATCTTGAGAACTCCAATAAAATAACTTCTGGGAACTATGAATTACCCTTTTGCAACATGGAGTCAATTTTCTCTTGATTCTTTAAGGACTTATGGAAAATTGTATCATAGACGATGTGGGACATATTTTGTACTAATTATATTATTTTAGCAAATGCCCCCTTTCTAAAAGTAAATTGTATTACTGACTAAATTATATCTACTGGTAACTAGTAAGGGTTTGTGAACAAAAGCATTAGAAAAGAAGTCCCAGCCCTAACATCTAAAGGCTGCTCCTAGAGTTTGAAGGAATGTAGGAGTTGTACTCTAGGCTTTGATCTCATAAATGTACATGAAGGACAGCAGTCACCTTAAATCGTGAATTACAGTGAGAATATTGGGGGGAGGGGATGAAGTGTTTCTTATTCATATATTATTTAGACCAAATGGCCTCTGAAGCCATTTCCAATGCAGCAAATCTGAGATTCTGGGAGTCCTGTGAGTTGTGGAGTGAAATTATTATTATTATTTTAAAGTTGAGGAATCAGGCTTGAAGAGGTGAAAAAAATGTCCACACAAACATACAATTTTTAAAAGGCAGATGCATGATTTAAAATCAGATTTTGTGACTCCAAACCCGGTTCTATAGCCAATAAACTACACTGCCAAGCCATGCCATTTAACTCACAATGTGCACTTGTATCATACCAGTGGTATGATTCTTTGAGAAAACATGTCTTGTGTATTTCAGCAGCTCTCCCATGTATTCCAACAGTCCAGTAATAGATCTTCCTTGCTTTAACCCCAGTAGAGCAATTTGGAACTATACCAATTAGATTAGAATAGGCTCTTTCCAAGCAAAGAACCACTTATGATGGCTCCCATGACTTGGAGCAGAAATTATAGTAGAGAGAAAGTGGGAGGCTGATCTTTAAGGGGTTAAGGTCTGTCTCTGGAGTTAAGGGACTAGGTCTTTCTGTTGCTACAAAAATCTTTACCAACAATTCTTAATCTTTGGACAGCTTCCCCTCACTCTTTTATTCTCTTTCTAGAGATCCAAGGATTAGACAATACACTTTCTTTTCTAATGCAATCATCTTCTTTTGTTTCCAATCAGGCTTTCAATCCTCCTTTGGCATAAAATGAAAAAAAAATTCTCATAGTAATTTTGTGAATTACTATTTCTCTATCTAATCCTTTAGATTTTGATAAGTGGTTTTTTTTTTTTAATTGCTAGTAACAACAGGGAAACACAAAGTATTTCATCCCATCTCTTCCCCATCTTCTACTTTTCCCCCAGTCATATTCTATAAGAATAGACAAAATCAAATACAGGTAACAATAGTAGGACTTCAGTCACACAAAAGATGGCAATAACGTTCACTTACATTTCTGGTGCATCATGATAATACAATTACTCTTCACTGTCTTTTATAGCAAGATCTTTCATCATCAGACTCTTGTTCACAAGATGATGACTTCTTCTTCCTTTTGTTGCTCATACAAATTCAAAAAGATACTCGTCTATGGTAGAAATAGAATGACCCTCTGATGAAAGCATAGAAATAGATAGTACCTTTATGTTCCAAGGGAGAAAAATGACTAGGACTAATACTAAAAAGTTAATAAAAATTTCACTTGTTTAACAGGTTTATTTTAGTTGTGTTTAAGTGGCCTCTTGGGAGATACAAAATATTTATTCCCTGAAATTCATTATATTAGTTACTTTCCCTCAATTTTCTACTAATATAGATTTTAATTCTATTTATTATTATTATTATTATTATTATTATTATTATTATTATTATTATTATTTAGTGTTTGGTATTTCAGAGGTTGTGGCATTGAAATCATATACTAATGGATAATGTGGACATTAGCCTTTACAAATTTAGTTAGGTTTTTTCTTAGACAACAGAAGCATTATTCATACTTAAAACCTTTCACATTTGGTATAATGTCAGAGACTGTGCTTGGCTGGCAAATCTTTAAGAACCCAGATTATGCTTCATGTTCTTTAAGAATACCAGGATACCATGGTGAAACATCACAGTGAGGACTGATCCTTTTTCCATTCAGGGAAAAAAAAAGACTTAAGGGATCTAGTTGTCTATAAGCTCAAAGCTCATCATGAATCAGCATCGTGCTGTGGCAGCAAAAAAAAAAAAGTAATTAAAAGAAGTGTAGTGTTCAAAGGAAGAGTGATATATGAGAGAGACAGAGAGAGAGAGAGAGAGAGAGAGAGAGAGAGAGACAGAGAGAGAGAGACAGAGGGAGAGAGAGACAGAGACAGAGACAGAGACAGAGAGAGAGAGACAGAGAGACAGAGAGAGAGACAGAGAGAGAGAGACAGAGACAGAGACAGAGACAGAGACAGAGAGACAGAGAGAGGGAGAGGGAGAGAGAGAGGGAAGGAAGGAGAGAGAAAGAGAGAGAAGGAGAGACAGAGACACAGAGAGACAGACAGACAGACAGACAGAGACAGAGAGAGACAGAGAGGGAGAGACAGAGAGACAGAGACAGAGACAGAGATAGAGAAAGACAGAGACAGAGAGAGAGAGACAATGAGAGTGAGTGAGAGTGAGTGCTGAAGGGGAAAGAAGAGGAGGAAGGCAGGTAGGAAGGGAGGGTGAGAATTAAATCCTTACCTCAAGAGCTTCCTTTTACTGACCCTTATCCCTTCCTCTGACTACCATTGAACTGGACTACAGTTAGAGTATTCCTGCTGGAATGTTTAAATACCATAGCCTCATAGAGATTGACTGATAAAACTTGAACCAATCACAAAATATTTCCTGGGAAGCTTTATCTGTTTATATCCAAAGATCAAAATACTTTATTCAACCCAAATTAATTAAAGGCTTGTTTGTATCCCATTGACACTTTTTTTTTTTTTTTGGTGATTAATTGATTGATTTAATGAAGGCCAATCCCTACCCTCACATACTCGTTACATTAATTGAGGTAAGGCTCAGAATAGTTTTTATACTATTTATTATTTATACTATTTATTATAATATTTATACTATTTATTATTATAGTTTTTATATAATAATATTTATACCTATTATCATATGTTTAGATTTAGGAAACATTTTAAAAATAGTGACCTATATCTTGCCACTGGACTCTGAATGACTGGAGGAGAGAATGAAGCTGGTGACTTTGCACAACTTTACCTCACTTAAATCCAATTCATTTGTAGATCAACATCTCCCTTCTGATGTTGGTCCTTTTAGAGGATGAAAGACAAACAATAAATAAATAGAAATGGTGAATTTAGCAATTATGAGACCTGTTTATTCCCTGCTTTTCAAATGACAACTAGTAGTATGAATTTTCAACAGCTTAAATATGAAGAAAAGTGGTAAGCAATTAATTGGAGGTCAAAGATTATTTCTAAGAAACTAATTTTCTGAGTTTTATGAATATCTATACACACACACACACACACACACACACACACACACACATATATATATATATATATATAGTAAAGCATATGACAGTAAATTCCTCTTTGCCCTAGATTTACTGACTATTGGAAAGACCATTTCCTTTTTAGGGAAAACTCACAAAATAACCAAGAAAATTTTTATCTCTGGCTTTTATACCTTATTATGCAAACAAATTTATTTTGTTATTCTGAAATGCAATGATGGCATTATTCAGAATTGTTTTCTTCTGGAAAATTATATGAAGCCTTTATCTATCTTCTAGAAGAGATGCCATCACCACCTTTATTATTTTAGGACATCTGTCCTTCATTTTTTTTTTTTTTGTTTGTTTGTTTGTTTTTTTGGTAGATGGTTTAAATCATTAAAAAATACCCAACAAAAACCAAAATAAACAATAACAACAAAAAAGCTCAATTTGAGATTTGGGCCTTATCCTTATTCTCTGTAAGAAACAGAGTGGATTTATAACTCCAGGAGTCCAGACTTTCATCACTATAGATGGATGGGTGTTTTAGAGCATTCACCTTTAAGATATCCAGAATACAAGCTGCTGATCCTTTGTGGATTGTAAATTTCTAGAGTAGGGTTTCTTGGTTCTTGTCAGGAAGGCAAGTTTTATGATCACCATTACATTACTTCTTCTGTAGTGCTGGGAGCTGGGAGCCTCCTTCCTATTAGGAAGCCTTGTCTTGACTTTCATACCAATAAAGTTGTTCTTAGAGCAGAGTTCATCCTAATAAGCATCTTGAGAATTGCACCTGAACTAAGAAATATTTCCCCCTCTGTCTGCCCTAAGCCGCAGAATCTCAAGCAGTCTACATGCTTTGAATCTAAGACAAGGCTTACAGCCTAACAGCTTTTTTATCACCGTCCATCAAGGAGGAAAGCCTCCAGGTGGATTAGGCTGTGTATATAAGAAGCTTACAAGGTAGCAGATGTCAAATCTCAGTAAAGGTCATTCTATTAGGGCTATTCACTTTCCAGGCACAGATCTCCTTCTGGACTAGTATAAGTCTGGGACAGAGATCTTGATGTCCTGCCACGGGGCCCCCTGAATACTTCTTAAGATGAAGAGGTATGCATGGCATACATGTGTGTTGATTAAAGGCTCCTACTTGAAATGGGCCACCTGTGAAAAATATACTAGAGTAGAAAAAGGAACAAGTTTCTCCAGTTTTTGGACCTTTGCCCTATTGAATACTGGCACAGTCAGTGGATTGCCAAATTAATATAGGGAAGATGCATTAGAGGGGATGACTTAGGAAAAATAATAACCTTTAAAAAAAAAAACTCCAAAGATGGCCAAGATTCACATTATAATGGCAAACCACATCGGGCCAAAGCTTTTCAGGGATAGAAAATTCAGTCCCTTCTGGCCTGAGAGTTGAGAGTGTTGACATGACCTCTGATTTGTTGTGTGACTTTGCCCAAGTTATCTAAGTCAAGACTGGAGATGCATTACTCATTTTTAGGACATTAGTGTCATATGATTCATTCAGTTTCCAACCCAGACAGAGACTTTTCCCATAACAAGGGCACATTTGCCTAGATAAAAACACTGGACAAGGCTAACCCAGGTCTTTCCCTTCAGGTGGCATAGACCAATAACTAATGCACGCCTATTCTTTTTTTTACAATGAATTGCAATAGATTTACCATCAAGGGCAGTGGTTATATTAATAGATCTGGTTCTCTGCTAGAAAAGTTCTATTTATCCTACTAAAATCTTCTTATTGAAGAAAATATTAATTAGTGGAAAAAATGTCACAACTTTCTATGAATTACTTACTATCTGGTTGATCTTTCTAGTTCTCAGTTTTCTTATTTATAAAATAGGGATTCAGTTAAATAACTTCTGGAGTCCTTCCTTTATCTAAATCTTTGAGTAACAGAAACTAAGTTAAAGATGCTTTTATGGTAGATGGTCTCTAAAATCCCTTCCAGTTTTTGGGACTTAGGTGTTATGATCCAATTTAGCCAGTTTTCTCTTATCCTATAGTAAATGATTAAGGTTAGTGAATCTATAAATACTTGCCCTACTTTCCCCTCAACATTTGACTGGGTTTTAATATGAAATCCCTCAGTACTTTGAGGACTTATCTGAAGTGCAGTACTTTAGAGAATCTGTCTGTTTTTATGTACCCTAGATAAGACCCAAGAGCACAGATTTCTAGATTTCTAATCTGCTCTTTGTGGGAGAAATAGATTTCTTTCTTTCTTTCTTTCTTTCTTTCTTTCTTTCTTTCTTTCTTTCTTTCTTTCTTTCTTTCTTTCTTTCTTTCTTTCTTATTTTTTTTTACAGAATGTAAGTTCTTTTTTTAAATAATCACAAAATCCAGTGACATACACCGAGTCCTTAGAACGTTTTCCTTAGGTGGGCTTCTGCCATCGGAAATTACTGCTTTTGGAAGAAAGCCATATCCCTGGGAGCACTTGGGATCTGCTACTTGAAGAGCTAGCTGACTGTCACTGTTGGTCCTATGTGCCTGTAATTAACTTGGATGCCTGGATGGTAATAGAATGAATCTGGCCAATGGTTTTCTTCCAAAGAAGGACTTCCTGGCTGAGCTCTCTGATAAAAGCAAAGCCAAATCAGGAGTTGCATGGGACTTAAGAGGCAAATTATTTGGCTGAGCCCTGAGTATAGAGTCCCCACAGAGAAGGCCAATCTGTAACCAAATTGGGACCATAAACAGTGGATTTCTTCAGTCAATTTGTTCTTTTTTTTTCCTTAAATATTTTTTGCATTTTTAGTAAATTTAGTAAAAATTTAGTAAAATTTAGTAAATTAAAAAATTGTCAGTAACAATCACCTATCAACAGGAAATTCTATTTCCTTTTTTATTGTGTGCCTGGGAAGTAGGCTGATTTATACTGTTTGTGTTCTGTGTTCATGTATATGCATGTGTATATGTATTTGTAGTAATATGTGTATATGTATACACATATCAGGAGGGGTACTTTTACTCACTTGATGAATTCTGTAGAATCAGGCAGTCTTCATTTCCCTCTCATTAGATCGGGCCATTTTCCCTTCTCTTGGGCGATAGCTTGTTTAACCATGTATACTTACTGGGTTTTCCTCTTGAAGTCATGATGACTGGTGATGGTCCAGGATTTAAAAGAAGAGCTTGTTCTTTTTAAGTTAAGGTCTTTTTTAGGTCTCATTTTGGTTGTGGGACTAATGACAAGTCCCACATGAGAAGGTGGGTGAAATCAAGGACATTCTGGTATGTTTATAAAAACCAATGTGTAGCCCAGTGTCAATAAAGTAAACCCAATTAGACAAATCAAATGAAATAAAGAGGAAATTTAAAGATTCTTTAAAGAAATAATAATACTAATTAATAATAATAATGACCAAAGGTAAAAAATGTTCTTATGCCAACATTTAGATAGTATTTTACAGTTTTTAAAGCTTTTTCTTCATAACAAATCTGTTTGATGAATTGAATTGAATTGTTTCATTCCATTCATTGTACTTTTGCTTACCTCAGTAGAGTTGTATTTCAAAAAAATACTGGGGATAAAAAAGGACTTGCTTTTGAATGAAATGAAGGATGATATGAAGGTGATTTACAGAACTTTGGACTTATAGGGAAGGCCAGAGATTGGATTTAGGAAAGGAAAGTTAGGACACTTAAAAGAAAAATCAAAGGAGAGCAACATGAATTGAAAGAAAAAAAAATCTTAATCTGAAGACAAACAAGAAATCTGAGACCTGGAAGAGAAGGGGAGAGTAGTTGGTAAAGTAATTCAAGATAAGAGGTTAGTGAGAAAAAGAGAAAAAAAGTTGGGTGAATCCCATCAAGTTCTTAAAAGGTGATAGAGTATAAATGTATTAATGGTGTGATAATGAAGTAAGCTTTTAATGCCCACAAATAATTTTTAAAAATCAGGAACTGATGATATCAATCAGAATGAAGAAAAGAGGAATTTTACAGTGACTTCATTAAGCCTCTGATGTTTGTATTCTTATTGCTGCCAAATGGCTGTTGTCATTTGGCAAAATGAAGTCTGGTCTTTTTAGTACAGAAGGTTAAAAGGCTCAAGTGATGTCTCTTTTCTAGGTCAGAGATTTCAAACACATAGCCCCCAGAAAGCATGTGGCCCTCAACACCCCAGAGGGTTTTCCAAACCAGATTAAGATGTAAGTGGGAAATATTTAACTAAATAAATAAAAATACAATAAAATGTAGATAATGTTAATATATGTGAGATTAAAAAAAAAAACAAACAAAAAGCATTTTTTAAAGTCAATGTTATACCTTTGGTACAGTTCAATTGCTCCTTCTTTTTATTTGAATTTGACACAACTATTCAATGTTATCAAGGGAAACATTAATTTAAAAAAAGAAACCCACAAGCCAAATACTAATTTGGAGAAAAGAGTAGAATGATAGAAAAGAAAAACCTTATCTGTGTTAGAAGTTTTGATATAGAAGAATATCAGAGAGAGGAAGAAAGGAAGAAGAGCTTAGAAATAAAATATAGCACATATATATAGACCCATGCAATTACATAATGCTATACATGTAAATTTACATATATATCCATATATTTGCATATGCATATGCATAGCTATGCACATATATGCATGTATTCAAATACACATATACTGAATTGAATACTTCAGAGAAGACATAGCCATCTATATTCTAAGGACTGATAAAACCAGTTCATAGATGCCATCCAATAAGGATTTAGGCTAGATATTAGGGATATCACTGACTAGGGACCCAGATGCTATTAACTAACCTAAAAAACTGACTTCAAGTTCTATCTATTTCCGGGGCTTTTAACTTTTTTTTTTTTTTTTATCTCAAAAATCCCTTTGGCAACCTGGTGAAGTTTATGGATGTCTTCTCAGAAGAATATTTTCAAATGCATGAAACAAAATACGTGGGATTACATAGAAAACTAATTATATTAAGATATATATATGTGTATATATATGTATATATATGTATGTATGTATATATATATATATATACATATATATATATATATATATATATATATATATATATGTATATGCTCATGAATCCCAGGTTATGGTCTCCTGATCTAGGCAACTGAGACAACTGGTAACAACTTTTTCAATGGATCATTCCAAATAAATATAAAAGCTATGAGTTTCTGCATAAACTGAAAATGGAAATGATGGTGATGTTGAAAACTAACATTTATATGTACTAATGATGTGCCAGGAACTGTAATAAGTGTTTTGCAAATATTTGCAAAATATTTGATTATCACAGCAAACCTGGAAGATAGGTTTAGAATTGAGAAAACTGAGAAAGACAGACATGTTACCCCGTGTAACATAGCTAGGAATTATCTGAAGTTGGATTTGAACTCAAGTCTGTTAATTCTAATTCCAGTAATCTCTCACTTGGACATCTAGAATCAAGTTAGCCAAAAGTCTTTGCTTGGGATTTTGTCTTTTGGTTTTCATCCCAGTGGCTTTCTCTCAGGGTTTGTTTGCTTGTTTTGGCGTTTTCCTGGAACCATCAAGGATGTTATCATACTTTTGATTGCCCAGACACCAACCATAAAAGCCCTTCATTAGGTTGAAGACATCTGGACTCCTTGGCATGCCAGTTGATTGGCACATGACTTGGAGAAATCACAATCCACTGAAATCACGTATTTCTAAGCTATGCATATGGAGAATTATGTTGCTTGGAAGTCTGGGAAAGGAGGTGTCACATCTACTAGAAGCTTTGATGTGTTCCAAAAATATTTGTTCTGGAACAAAATGACCATTCTTAACTTCCTGCTATAAAGCATGGGCATCAAAATTAAGATAGGCTGCATCTAAACACATCCTAAAATTTATTTTAGATAGACAAATCAATGTTTTTTTTTTTAATATTGCAGCTGAAGTAAGGATTGAGTAATATGTAAAAAACTCTAGGACATGGGTTCTTAACTTGGAGTCCATAAACTTAGTTTTTTAATTATTTTAATCATTTAATTTTAATATTGTTGGTTCCCTTTGGAATTTTGTATATTTTGTTTTATAAAAAAGTATTTTTCTGAGAAGGAATTCATGTGTTTTACCAGTCTGCCAAAGAGGTCTATGACACACATAAAAAAAAAAAAAAAATCTAATAACTCCTGATCTAGAGTCTCTGTTGAGATAGATGTATTTCTGGAAATATCAGAACTTGAATTATAAAATTGGCCCAGAAATATCCAGGAAAGACTTTTTTAAACAATTGTAAGATTTACTTTGAGAAGAGTGGCCTGGTTAGCAAAACAATCCAAGTTACAGGAGGCTGGTTTATCCCAGTTTGTAGACTATCCAGTTTTCTTGACTAGAACACTGTAAGAGAGAGTACACTGGATTTTAGTTGGAGTACCTGGATTTAAATCTTATCACTATTATTTACTAGTTACATGACCTGGCTCAAGTCCTTTTAATATGTTGAGCCTAGGTGTTTTTTTGTTTTTTTTGTTTTTTTTGTTTTTTTTAAATTTGGAACTTAGAAATCATAATTCCTATACTTTCTCCTTAACTCAGAAAGTCTCATTAAAAAATTGTGTCATAAACCTTAAAACACTATGAGAATATGTTATTATTTTCAATGCTATTTTACATTTCCTAGTAAATTTCTATGTAACTTTCTACCAGAGGGAAATTTGCAGAAAGCTGGGGGCAGAATTACAAGTTTTCCCTACATTAGATAATATTAAATTATTCATTTATTCATTATTCATAGTTTTCTAGAAGGACAAAGCTTACACTAAATGTCTGCTTTGCCTTTGGATTTTGTGTATCTAAGCCATACTAGATAACTAGTATTAGGAATTTTTATTTTTGAATTGTTTCAGTCAAATCCAAGTCTTTGAGACCCTATTTAGTATTTTCTTGGCAGACACAGGAACAGTTGGGCATTTTTTCTCCAAATCATTTTATAGATGAGGAAGTTAAGGTAAAAGTTAAGAGACTTGCATTTATATTTATCATATGTCATATACTATCATATCATGTCATATTGTCACATCGTGTTATATTGGACAGCTAGTATCTAGGTCTGGATTTGAATTTATGAAGTTTGGTCTTCCTGACTCTACATCTGGCACTCTATCCACTGCACCACCTAACTGCCCCAGAGTCAAGAACTGAATTCAAATCTAGACTCAGATACTTTCAAGATGTATGACCCATGGCAATTCATTTAACTTTTCTCTGCCTCAGTTTCCTTAACTATAAAAAGGGGATAATAGTAGCACTTATCTCTCAGCATTGTTGTGAAGATCAAATGGAATAATATTTGTACAATGTCCATCACAAAATAAGCACTTAATAAATTCCTGTTTCTTTCCATCCATATGCTTTTACTATAAATAAGAGAAATGGAAATAGAATTTTGGAGTTTTTAAGACACTAATTTTTCTTTTTAATGATTTTCCAGTAATCTTTTTAGTTTACCAAATTTTCCTGGGGTACATTTAAAAGAAAAAGAATTAGTCAATTAATCTCAGCTGAGTTCCAATTCTGTCCCAAAAAATCTTAGTTAAATACCTCAACTGCTGTGTCTGTTTCTTCACTTGTGAAAGCAGGAAGACAGTTTCTATCAACCCTCTCTCCCTCTTTCCCTCCCAAGGTGATTACAAAGCTCAAAATAAATAAAAGGTGTGAAAACACCTTTCAAGGTTAATGATGTCATGGAAATGTAGGCATTTATTATTATTTCTTTGAACCTTTTCAAAAGCACTTGCCTATTTGGGGAAATCATTCTTGAAACAGTTCTCCAATAGTTCCTACAAGGGACTCAGAAATGGGATGGGAGGTAGAGGGTTTCTCTCTCCTGCTTAAGTAAGTTTCCCTTCAGTAAGTCCTCCTCCCCCCTTCTACCCCAGAGGGCTTTCTTGTCCTTCTGGCATAAGACTGGAGCAGCTTTGCCCTTCCTTGTGTTGGCAGCTGTCCACTGGCTGTCTCTTGAGAAACCTTGATTGGCCTAATTTTCTAATTCATGGATCTGACATTAAACTTGTGAATTACAAGATTATTCCTACAAGTAACAATTCATTTCATACATTATAAACACAGCAAAATTTCTAGTCTTAAGAATGTTCCTTCAAATGGAATTGTAGCATATTTCTATGAGGAACATTAATAATGATTTATGCCCTTTAATCATACTTAAGTTTGTTGTTGTCAGATAGAGAATGTCTGGTCTGTGGCTGTTATTTCTGCTCTGTTTAAAAAACAAAGAAATTCTTCCTTTGTTAAGAGGGTAAGGCCATGTTGTACAATAGAAAAAGTAATAGATTTGGAGTCAGAGGCCTTAGATTTGAATCCTGGTTCTTCCATTTAGTAACGTCTTATTTAGGGTAATTCATTTTGATTCAACTAAGTAAACATTTATTAAGCACCTGTTAAGTAAGTGTATCATATAAGAAGTAGAGTAGTGTGGTAGATGGAGTGTTTGTTTTAGAGTTAAAAAATCTTGAGTTTGGTATCTGCTTTAACTACTTGTTATGGAACAATGTTAACTTTAAAATATTTCCAGCAAATTCTAGGATTTATTTTAAATCATAGACAGTGGTAGTTTCCATAATGATAAAATTATAACCCCTTTGGTAATTTGTGTCCACAGAAACCTTCTTCTCTCTAGGCCTAAGTTTCCTTATCTATAAAAATAAGAAGATTGAATGACAATTAAGGATTATTCCAACTGTACTTTTATGTTCCTCTGAAAGACTAGGATTGAAGATGATAACATAATTGAGAAATACCTGGTATTGGGGAAAGAGCTCTTGGTTTGGTCTCAGAGGCAAGTGGTCAAAAAGTATTTATTCGGCATCTACAATGTCCAGGGTATACAAAGAAAGTAAAAAAAAATACATTTTCTCAAGGAAGTGACAATCTTAATTAGGAATTATACATGCAAACAACTATGTACAAATAAGATATATACATAGTATTTTGCAAATAATCTAGAGAAAATGAATAGCATAAATAAGAAAACATTTTCTATAGAAGGTAGGATATTACTTGGGACTTGAGGGAAGCCAGAGAAGCCACAAGACAGAATTAAGGAAGGAGCAAATTCCAGCCACTGGAGAGCCAGTGAAAATCTCCCAAAATGAGATATGGCATTTCATATTTCATATATATGTATAGATATATATGAGGAACAACAAAGATCCCAATGTCAGCTGGATCGCTTTTATGAAGGAAGATAAAGTGTAAATAGTTTGGCCAAGTAGGAAGGGACTAAGTAATGGGGACTTGAAAAGCTAGAGGATATATATATATATATATATATATATATATATATATATATATATATATATATATATATATATATATATATATATAAAACAAATATAAATATTTGTTTTTGGAGCCAATAGGGAATCACTGGAATTAATTGAATGAGGATAGGGATATGTCAGATATGGTGTTAAGTCTGACTTTAAGATTAATTTGACAATTGAGTTGAAAAAGGATTGGAGTGGGGAGAATCTTAAGACTGTGAAGTGACTAGAGATTGCACCAGGGTAGCAGATTCAGAGTAGAGAATAAAGCATCTTTGAGAGATGTTAGGAAAGTAAAAATGACAAGACTTGGCAGCATTGGAGTAAGAAAGAAGAATCAGGGATAGCAAAAGTTGCAAGCCTTGGTGAGTGGGAGGATGGTAGAACTCTACAGTAATAGAGAATTTAGGAAGAGTGGAAGGTTTGTGAGAAAATAATGAGGTGAGTGGATATGATGAGTTTCAGATGTCTATCAGATAGCCAATTCTATATTTCCAATAGATTGCTAGAGATGCATGTCTGCAGGTAAGGAGAGAGGTAGAGCTTAGCATATAGATCTAAGAATTGAATCTATGGAAGTTTATGGGATCATCTAGCAAAATATAATGGCAGGAAAAAACAAGAGCCTCCAGGACAAAGCTTTTGAGAAAACATTCTTAATTATCAGATATGATCTAGATTAAGATTGATTTTGAGTTTGGATCCATCTTCTCCTACTTATTACCATTGTGACCATGGGTAAGAACTTTAGTATCTTTTAAAAATTATTTATTTTATTTTTAATTTATGATTTAAAACAAGCATTTCTATGACAATAAAATAGTTCAAAGTTGATATCACATAAAACTGAAAATATATTATGTTCAACTTGCTATTACTTTTAATTATATAATAAATTTGTCAAGTAAATTTCTTTTATTTTCTTCCCTCCCCCACCCTGACCACACAGATAGGCAGATTTTATACACACACACACACACACACACACACACACACACACACACACACACACATATATACATATAATTATTCTATATATAATTCTATTTATTAATTCTTTCTCTGGATGCAGAGAGTAGCTTTCTTCGTATGTTCTTTGTAGTTAATTTGGGTATTTATAATAGTCAAATGACTGAGTCTCTCAAAATTATTTGGAAGGCAAAAAATAGGGTCCATTTTACTTATGGATACTTGTCACCCAATTATTGAGTCCCACAGTTTCTATGTTAATGCAGAATAAAAAGAGCAAATAGTAGGACAGTTTTTGAACTGTAATAACAACATGGTAAAAAAACAAAACAAAAAACTTTTTCTTGAAACATAAGAACTCCAATCATTGAAATGATCAAATATGATTTCATAATGCTGCTGATGAAATATGATCTATAACTTCTGACAGAGAGGAGATGAATCAAATATGCAGAATGAAACACATTTTTGGATATGACTAATATGGGCATTTGTTTTGCTTGATTTGGAGTATATGTTACAGCTGTTTATTTTCCCCCTTTTTGAGTCAGTTAGAAATGGGAGGAAGGAGAAAATAAAGGCTTTTAAGTAAAAGTTTAATTTTAAAAATTAAATTATTATGGCAGATGACCTCTAACAGTTCTGATTTTCATAGCATTGTAAAGTTTGTATTTTACAGATTTCTCTGCAGCATGCAAGTGATTGAAGATGTCTTTATAAACATCAAGGGAAGACTTCTATTGTGATTCTGAGCTTTTTAATGACAGTGCATTTTTCCATAGAATTTCAAATGAAATGGACAAATTTCATTTTCTAAGTTAGTGACTGCCTACATGTTAAAGGTTTTAGAGGAACTAGTCATGGACTATACACTATGCCCTTATCTTCTACCCATTATATTTAGTGATATCTTAAATTCCACCATTATAGGTTCATTCCATTTGGATTTATGGGCTTTTTAATCTTTAAGGGTACACTATAAAAATGCAAATATGTTTGAGAGAAGAAATAGCTTTAGCTTTTCCAGCACAGATTAGGTAGTTGGGGAGCAGTAAGGCAACAGGAGGGAGAAAAGGGGTATAGAAAGAGGGTAGGAGGGCTACAAAGATATACTTTATAATTTTGTCTAGGGCTGACTCAGGCCACAGAGTCAATAGGATAATCCACTTCTTTCTAAATCAATACTAAGTAATCTATTACCCAACAAAGCTTAGATTTGGAGCTCTTTTCTTTCTGAAGCGACGTAAAATTGATGTTACAGTAGAATAGGTCATAAAAAATAATACTATAAGTCCTTCAGCACCTTATTTCTATAAATTCCTTCTTTTTGCTTCTCATTAGAAAATTTTCTGGTTCCTAATTCTAGCTCTCCATTATGACACACTTTTGATTTCACATTTTAAAATTAGTGACCCTATTCTGACCCCTGAGGTGACCACATTTTCCAAAACTCATTCTGGCTTAAGTACTCATTTTAAGAGTCACTATTTATAGAGCATACATGTATTATTTTGCTACTAAGAGTTCCTTTGGTATGGCTTAAAAAGAAAACTCAATTTGTTTTGAGAGACTACGATTTAAGGGGTTATATAGCAGAGTGAACAGAAGCCTCACCTTGGAAGAGGAATTATGTGGATTCAAATTCTACACATATTAGCTTGCAATCAGGGCAAATCCCTTAATTTCTAAATGCTTCTAAGACTGCTTGTTTCTTACAGAACAATAATATTCCATAACATTCATATTCAGCCATTCCCCAAGTGATAGGCATCCACTCTGTTTCCAGTTCTTTGCCACTGCAAAAAAAATGGGTGTATGGGCACTTTTGCACATATGGATTCTTTTACCTTTTTTTTTTTTTTTTTTTTTTTTTTTAATTTCTTTAAGATATAGACTCAGCAGTACTAGTGCTAGATTAAAGGGTATGCAATTTGATACCTCTTTAGGAATAGCCTCAAACTGTTCTCCTGAATGGTTGGATCAGTTCAGAACCCCACCAACAATGTATTAGTGTCTCAATTTTCCCACATTCTTCTATCATTCATCATTATAATTTCCTGTCATTTTAGCCGATCTAAGTTGTAAAGTAGTACCTCAGAGTTGGCTTAATTTGCATTTCTCTAATCTATAATGATTTAGAGCACTTTTTCATATGATTAGAAGTGACTTTAATTTCTTCATCTGAAAATTGTTTGTATCTTTTGACCATTTATCAATTGGAGAATTGGAGAATAAGTTCCTAAAATTTGAGTCTCTTTGTTATATATTTCAGAAATGTTATCAGAACATTTGGATGTAAAGTTTTACCCTAGTTTTATGCTTCCCTTCTAATCTTGGCTGCATTGGTTTTGTTCATACAAAAAATTCTTAATTTAATATAATAAAAATTATTCATTTTTCATTTCATAATGTTCTCTAGTTCTTCTTTGACCATAAATTTCTTCCTTCTCAACAGATCTGAGATATGGATTATCTCTTGGTCTCTTAATTTGCTTATAGTATCACCCTTTATCTTTAAATCATGAACCCATTTTAACTTTATCTTGGTAGAGGGTGTTAGGTGTTGATTTCTGTCTAGGTAGGGTCCATTTCTTTTCTGATTCTCCCAGAAATTTTTTTTTTTTTGGTCAAATAGTGAGTTCTTATCCCAGAAGTTGGAGTCTTTGGGTTTATCAAGCATTAGATTATGATAGTCATTGACAATTGTATTTTGTGAACCTAACCTATACCACTGATAATTTCTTATTCTATTTCTTAGCCAGTACCAAATGGTTTTGATGACCTCTGCTTTATGAAATAGTTTTAGTTCTGATATAGCTAGGTCACCTTTGTTTGCATTTTTTTTTCACTAATTCCCTTGAAATTCTTGACCTTTTATTCTTTCAGATGAATTTTGTTATATTTTTCTAGCACTTTAAAGTAATTTCTTGGTAATTTGATTGGGATAGCACTGAATAAGTAGATTAATTTAGGTAGAATTGTCATTTTTATTAGCTCAGTCTACCCATGAGCATTTTATATTCTTCCACTTGTTTAGATCTGACTTTTATTTGTGTGGAAAGTGTTTTGTAATTGTGTTCATATAGTTCCTGGCTTTGTCTTGGCAGATAGACATCCAAATATCTTATATTATCTACAGTTATTTTAGATGGAATTTGTTTTTCTATCTCTTGCTGCTGGACATTGTTGATAGCATACCAAAATGGTCATGATTTATGTGGATTTATTTGGTAGACTACAATTTTGTTAAAACTGTGAATTATTTCTAATAGTTTTTAGTTGATTCTTTAGGACTCTCTAAGCATACCGTCATATCATCTGCAAAGAGTGACAATTTGGTTTCCTCATTACCTTCAATTCCTTTTTCTTCTCCTAGTGCTAAAACTAACATTTCTAATACAACATTGAATAGTGAAAGTGATGGTGGGCAATCTTGTTTCACCCCTAACTTATTAGGAATACTTCTAGTTTATGCGCATTATATATGATGCTTGCTGATAGTTTTAGATAGATGCTCCTTATCATTTTAAAGAAAACACCACTTATTCTTATGCTCTCTAGTGTTTTTAATAGGAATGAGTATTGTATTTTGTTAAATGCTTTTTCTGTATCTACTGATATAATCTTATAATTTCTGTTACTTTGGTTATTGATGCAGTGAATTGTGATAATAGTTTTTCCTAATATTAAATCAGCATTTGAACTCTCTTAATATGTTTTTTCTTTTGTAAAATGAGGAATGTATAGATAAACTCTAAAATGATTCCAGATTGAAGATGTTATTATTCTATGATGGAAATTCATTTGAAGTGAATTTGTTAAGCTTAAAAAATCCTTTGTACCTCTTCTTTGAATTTTCATGACTTTCCTTTCTTATTTCTCCTACCTGTTTCCAAATTCCCTCCCCTAACCCATCTTTTTTTCATATTTGCTTATTTCCATAAAACATACTGCCATTTTCCCATTCTCTGATATCAATATCCTCAGTATTTTCTCTGACTCTTAATTTTCCTTCACCCAACAGATCACTCATTTGGCAAATGTTATCTTTTCTACCTCCACTACACCTCTCACATCTGACCTTTTGTCTATACTCACACGAAAGCACCCTAGGGTAGGTCCCCATCACTTTTTCCTTGCAGTATTTTTATATAATTTTCCTTCTTCAAGTCACAAATCTATTGTCCACATAGTCACTGTTTGCATGTCTGGTTATACTCTTACTCACTGAATTCCAGTGGATCTTTATTCTAAGATACACTATAAACTATTTCGCATTCAAAAATTTTCAAACCTATCCCAACCTACCTCTCAAGTGTCATTATCCATTGCTTCTCTTTACACTTACATTTACACTCAGGCAAATAGGTCTTCTTGCTATTCCTCATGTATCTTGTTCCATCTCCTATTTAACTTAGTTAACAGTGGCTTTTTACAATATCTGGCATGTTTTCCCTCCTCATACACAACTGTTTTTCTAACTTTTTTCAAGACTCAATTGAAATTCTACCTTCTGTTTTTTCCAGCATCCCTGCTGTTCATTCTTCTTCCCTAAATTCACTTTCTATCTATGCAATATGTACCTTCTTTATTTGCATATTGACTTCTTTTGACAAATGGATGGATACATGGGATAAAGAATAATTTAGAGGCAAAAATAATGCTGAAATTATAAACTTAAGTGAATGGGAATATGGTGGTATGCTTTAGTTCCCATTAGAATAAGAGTTCCTTGAGAGTAGGGATCATTTTTTTAATCTTTTTTTTTGTATTTCCAATATAATACAGCATCTGACACATAGTACCTGCTTGATAAATTCTTGCTTACTGACTATTGATTCACTGATCTTTACAGATTCTAGCCTCCCTCCAAAAATGTACTAGTCTTTATTTTGTATATATTCTGTATATACTCGTTTATGTTTATATTCCCTCCCCTGATAAAAGTTCTTGATACTAGAGACTGTAATTTTTGGTTTCTATCTCCCTACCATCTAACATAGTTCTTGTCACTTAGTGGATATTTTATAAGTACTTGTTGATGAATTTTCCACAAAAGAACAACTGATAATGCCCAATCCTTCACCAGTCAATAACTATTAGTCTCCCTTTATAGTTTAAAAAGGAATCTTGAAAAAAAACTTATAAAGAAAACTCCCATTATGTAAGATCTGGTAAACAAAGATTCACCTCTTATATAAACTATTCAAGTAGAATTCTAAGTCAGTGAGAATGCAGATTAATCATGAAAAAAGGTTCCAGCCTTAACAATTGTGTCATAGATAGTGACATTGTAATAAGAGAGAACTTATGAAACCACCAGAAATTAACCACTTTTTTTCTTCTAACACATGTTAAATTAGCCAGTAAGCCTTGAAGCTTGCATACCTGATGATTAATTTATGGTATTTTATATATAAAAAAGGAGGTCTTATTATACTAGACTTTGAGTGCTAGAGAATTCCACTATGTTATAATGCTGTCTTCAATTCAGCCACTTTATATTGAAATTTCACACGCAATAATTGGCTGACCTTCACAGCTATGGCAAGAAACTAATTAAAGCTGTAAGGCTGTGCTAGCAATGCTTTTGTGTGAAATCCGAAGTTTGGTGATAATGAAATATGGGGTGCAGATGTTATTGTCTTCGATAGACTATGCCCTTGGTTCACACTAATGAAGAACAGCAATTATTAAACAAAAAGTATTTTTTAACCATTAATTATTTTGTGTTGTGATAGCAGGAATAAAAACATAGTAGCATCCCTTTTTCAAGGGTCTCTCCAAAGTAATTTTATAGAACTTTGCCAGGTGACTTCTTTATAATTAGACATTCTGTTTTCACTTTCTTTGTGATGTTGATTCTAGACCTTTGGGAGCCTCATGAATGGCCTGAGGCAGGTTTGGGGAGCAAACTGGTGAGCAAGATAGCAATAGTTATCCATAAGGAATTTTTAGATAGCTACATCATGACAAAACCAAAGTCTTTTCTAATAACTTCCCATATCAAGCAGATATATGAGTAGATTTATGAAGACTTTTTAGATTCATGCGATTTGAAAGGTAAATGTTGTTATGGTCTTTAATCGTGCACACATGGAAAGTGGTCAGGACTGTTTCATGGTTGGTAGTTATTTAACTGCTGGTTAAGAGAACAAGGATACTCAAGAATTCTGCTGGACTATGTTTTAGGAAATTTCACGTTTGCATTCCTTAACAAAAAGTAGGGAAAAACTTCCCAAATATTTTATAATTGATTCATGAAGGCCAATGATCTAGTTTGCCTATTGGATTTCCCAATGTGACTTGATTTTTGGCCACTGATACTCACAGAAGTAGGGATGGGAAGGGAACAAAAGGTGAAATTCATTTACCCATTTGCCATTTAGGTGAGAATGCATTAAAGTTATTCACAAACAGCTAGCAATATTTTGTGGGTCTTGTCTGTCCCATTTTACATGGATAACTCTAGACACTTTGATAAGTACTGGAAGCATCTTCTGGAAAGCCGCTACACCTGGTATGCTATAGTTAAATGGTTTGGGGAGGTAGGATATTGAAAGAATTATGGCCTACTCACTACCATGTTTTCTTTTTAGACAAGAGATTAAAATGGTTGTGGTTTTCCAAGGAGTCAGTCTGATGGCCATAGAATGTATTTTAGGCTTGACTCAGGGTTCTGCTAATCATTTTGATGAACAACTGTTAGAAAATTTATAAGTTTTAAAATATACTGAAATACTAAGATGATGAAAATGAACCTTCAGGCATTAATTCTTCCTTACTGTTGCTGCTAGTTCTACTATTGCTATTAGTACTTCTATTATTACTACTACTGCTACTATTAGTACTTCTATTACTCCTACTATTACTATTAGTACTAATAAACATTTGTATAGCATTTGAAGGCATACAAAGCACTTTGCATATATTATTTGATTCTTGCAAAAAATTTTTGAAGTAAATACTATTATTATCCCCACTTTACAAATGAGGAAACAGGCTGAGAGAGACATTTGTCCATGTTATCTGTGATGACAATCGAACTCAGGTTTTACTGACTCATAGTCCAGTATTCAGTCTACTTAAGGAAACAATTTTATTAATATTATTGGCAGTAATAACAATGATATATTTACATAATTCATTACTGGTAACACAAATACTTTCTTCACTTGTGAAGTTCTTCATGTGAATTTTATTAATCAATTTCACAAATGAAAAAATAGAAGGTTAGAAAGGTTTGTTGACTTTTCTGTGGTAAAAACAAAAACAAAAACAAAACAACAACAAAAAAACTAGTAAGTGGTAAATCTGGGAAATAGTTTGAGGTTTTATGATACCAAGTCTAATGATGGATATTGCCTCTTTTACTCCATTCTCTGTGAACTTGAATCATCAGATTCTAAATTAAGTCATAGAAGAAATTTTATATGTGATCTGATCTATCCCCTTCATTTTATAGATGAGAAAAGAAAGGAGGAAATATGGCTTTAAAGGTCACATGAATAATGACAGAGTTGAAATTTGATTAGATTTCCTCCCAAAAAAATCCCTCAAGAAAAAACAATTTTAAAAGTTATGTTTTAATATGTATTCAGATACAATAGTTCTTTCACTGGGTATGGATAGCATTTTTCATCATAAGTCCTTCTGAGTAGTCTTGGATATTGCTGAAAGTAGCAGTCATTCACAACTTATCATAGTACTTTGAATGAGCTCATGGAGGATTTTTCAGGTTTTTCTGAGAATATCCTGCTCCTCATTTCTTCCTTCTTTGATGAATGCAATCCAGACTCTTTTTTTTTTTTTTTTTTTTTTGTCATGGCATTCACATAGACCAATAATTTTTAAGTATTTCACCTGTATCTATTTTCTAGGTTAGCTATTTTCCCAATGAGACATTTTACATTTTCTTCCATTTTTTCAATCTTTTTTGTTTGATTGATTCTTGATGCCATATAGAGTCATTATCTGTCATTTACCCCATTCTAGTTTTTAATGTGTGATTTTCTTCAGTTAGGTTTTATAGCTTCTTTTCCATTTGATTAATTCTACTTTTCACTATGGTGTTTTCTTCAGTGGAAATTTTTTTTTTTTTTTTTTTTTTGCATTTGACTTATTGTGCTTTTAAGGAATTTATTTCTTCAATTTTTTCCTTCCTTTTCCAACCTGTTAATTCTCTCTTGCATACCTCTCATTTTTTTCTTATTTTTTCTCATTTTTTTCTTCTACCTATCTTATTTGCCTTTTAAAATATTTTATGAGCATTTCCAAGAAGCCTCTTTGGGTTTGAGACCAATTCATATCACCCTTTGACATCTACTCTGTGGACATTTTGTCCTCTTCTGAGATGGTGCTTTGGTCTTACTATGGTTAAGATTCTTTTTTAATTTTTTTGTTCATTTTCTTTCCTTCTTTTCCCCCTGCCTCTTTTATGGTTGAGTGTTGTTTGTGGGTTAAAGGGGTGCAAATTCTGTGCTTTTTGTGCAGCTCTGAGCCTTGATTTTGAATATAGGAGTACCTTGTTTTTGATGTCTTGCTCACAGCAATGTAGCTTACCTGTTCTCTTCCTGGAAATTAGGCTGAAAATTTTTCTTTTGAGCTGGAAATAGAGGCTGCCTAACTATTACTTCAGCTACTGAGCCAAGATTGAGGGTCTCAATTGATGATCTGCTATATTTAAGACTCTTTCACTGTTTTTTTTTTTCTAGACACAAGCTAGGTTAAACACCTCTTTTACCCCAGGGAGACTTAATCTCTCTTGAGCTAGAGAGTGGTTTCATTCCATCAAACTTTGTTCAAAGGCTAGGTTTCATGTGTTTTTTTGAGGGAAATTGGGAGAGCCTCTGCAACTTCCTGGCTTTCCGTCACCATCTTAGCTGTCCCTCTAGAGCTCCCTCGTCATTTCTTTAGAACAACAATATTTCATAATAACCATATATCACAATTTATACAGCTATTCCCTGATTGATAAGTATTATCAAAGAATTTCTAATTCTTTGCCCTGAGAAAAGAGTTGCTATAAATATTTTTCTACATATATGTCATTTTCCTTAAAAAAATCTCTTTTAGTATTCTTTTAGTAGTGGTATTGTTAGGTCAAAGGATTTGAATGATTTTATATTCCTTTGGTCATAGTTCATATCCTTTGATCATTTATCTTTTGAGGAATAGCTCTCATTATTATTTTTAAATAAAATTGACTCTGTTCCATAAACACTTGAGAAATGAAGTCTTCATCAGAGAAACTTGTTTAAACATTCTTTTCTTTTTTTTTTTTTTAATTATACCTTTTTGTTGAAAGAACATATGCCTAGGTAATTTTTTTACAATATTATCCCTTGCATTCACTTCTCTTCTGACTTTTCCCTTCCCTCCCTCCACTCCCTTCCCTAGATGGCAAGCAGTCTTATACATGTTAAATATAAACATTCTTTTCATAATTACTACTACTAACTGTATTTCCCCCCATTTATTCCATTCTTTTTCTCCTTTCACTTTGTCCTTCCTCAAAAGTATTTATCTTCTGATCACCCCTTGTCCAGTATGCTCTCTCTTCTATTACCCTCCCCCTTTTCTTATTCCTTTTCCCACCTACTTTAATTGGAAATAATTTTGAGAGGAACTAAACTTAACCATTGTTTTTGGTTCACTCAGTTCTGACTTGCAGCTATAAGGAATAAATTTTCAGTGACCACCAAATTTGCAATCATCTCCTATCCCCAAATACAGATCATTTTATATGATTCAAACATATGCCTCTCTTCTGAACAAATCTGTTTTTTGTTGTTGTTGTTGTTTTTTTGTTTTTTGTTTTTTTTTTTTTTACAGTATTATGTTAACTTGGGGCTCATACTTTGATAATTCTGTGGCTTCTTGAGGCTCTTGTAGACATCTTGTAGCTCCCATTGTGTTGACCCTCTGGCTCTTCTCTCTTTGTATTCTTTGAGATTAAATGCTTTGCAAAAATATGAAGACTATTAATTTTCACTGAAAACAGTGAGAGTATTTTTAAAGCTGTAGAGTCCCATCTTCAACTCAAATTTTTCTTCCATCTTGCTTTGTCCTTTCTTGTAGAAAGTTATCATAAAATACATAGCATATAGAGTAGATTATAGAATAATACTTTTATTGACATATAAAAGATTTTTTCCATTTTCCTATCTTTGAGATACTAATAACAATCATCTATATAGTACTTTACATATATTATATCATTTGATCTCACAATCCCATTTGAATAACTGAGGCTAAGAGAAGCTAAGTGTCTTATTCAGGCTCACATAAAGAGAAAATATCTGAAGTGGGATTTGAATTCAAATTTTCCTCTTTTAAGTTCAGCACTTTACCTAATATATTTTCCAGATGCTATAATAATTTTACTCTACAAATGTTCCATCATGCATATTATCAATAATGGAATAGACACATTTAATAGAGTCTTTAAAAGACCTACCTGGACACATTGACAAGAGGCAAGGCTGAACAATGGATATTTATTTGTCTTTGCAGGAATGATAGTTTCTGGAGGACATTAAAAATTTTATATCATGATTTGTCTGACATATCTAGTTACTGTTAAAAGGAATAGTTACTAAGAACCATGCATGGAACAGAAACATTTTGAAGAAGTGGAACAGCACTAATTAATGCAAATTTAGGCAAAAGGGAGAAAGTAGAAACTCATTTACTGAGAGGGAAGAATTGGACTATTATCATAGACAGTTTCTATGCTAGAAGTTCCCCAAAGTTTTGGTTTAGTTTGGAAAACATACACTCATGTTCCTTTTCATGCCCAGGAGACAGTTAAAAACTAGTTGCATTGTAAAACTGTTTTTATCTAAAGGTTGAACAAAATGATAATGGAAACCTCAGGGATACTTTATGGTGACTTCTTTAAGACAAGGCTGGCTTTGAGAGGAATGGTCTTTTGAAGTATGTATTTTCAGTATAATTTTCACTGTGTAATGCTACTTGTCACTGATGCCAACAGGAACCAATTATTCTAAATTCAAACAAGATGGCGGGCTCTGCCTGAAGTGTCAACCCATCTAACTGGTTCTCTCTCACCCCAGTAATATGATTTGTCCTCTAAATTATGCTTTTGAAAATTGTTACTCATGTGGTAATTGGGCAAAATGGTCTGTATTGCACATTTTAGGAAATGCATTGATATGTTGGAGTATATTCAGAAAAGGGTAGCCCTGATTGTGAGAGGACTAAGGAATATGCAATAAGAGGATCTAATGAAGGAGCTGGAATTGTTCAGAATGAAGAAGAGAAGATTTAGGGATATGACAGCTCTTTGGGGGTGTTTGAAAATCTGTCATGGGGAAATGAGATGACATGTTTTCTTTTTGATCCTAGAGTTCAAAAATAGAAGCCATGAGTAACATTTTTAAAATCAAAATGAAACCAAATTTAGGTTTGCTGTAAGGGAAATTGTCACTTTTAGTCCAGATATTCCCTATGTAAAATTTTGGTCTAATCTATCTGCTTTCCTCATTTTTTTGTTTTCTTTGGTGCTTTTTCTACTTCTATTAAAAGCATCTTTGAGGCTGTGATGCCAGAATCCAAGTGTGGTACCATCACTTTCCTTTGGGTCGCAATGAGATTTTTGTAAAAACCTTTACTTTTTTTTTTTTTTTCTTTTCAGTTTCATGTCTAAATACTTATCAATAGATTGTAATCTGTAATTATTCAAGGGAATATCCACACTGATGGGATTACAGAACCACCTGGGCACTCAATACTTGGCAATTAAAGCTGCCCCTAAATGGAAGAGGTTGTGTCAGGTAATAGTAGGTTACCTCTTCTTAGATGTCTTGCAGCAAAGGCTATAGTACTTTTATGTAGAGTATTATAGAGCTTCTAAAGTGATACTTCTATTGCATAGAACTATGTCATTCTTCCTCTCAATAAGCTCCAGTGGCTCCCTATTGCCTATAATACCCAATAAAATCACCTCAGTATGACATTTGGAGCTCATTACCTCCTGGCTCTAACCTTCCTTTCTATGCTTATTACAGCTAATCCCTCTTAATGCAATTTATGTTCCATTCAAACTAGCCTTCTTACTGTTCTTCACACATGAAATTCCATCTCCCATCTTTGCCTTTGCATAGACTGCCTGGAATGTAGTTACTCCTTAGTGCTGCCTCTTAAAATCCCAAGTTCCTTTAAAACTCAAATCAAATCTTACCTTTAATAAGGCCTTTTCTTATTCTTTCAGATGCTTTCAGATCTCATTTACTTTGGATTTTCTTTATAATCTGTATATAAGTGTGCATGCTATTGCCCCCTACCTCCTCTCCATTCCAATCCCAATCCATGTAAGCATCTTCATGGTTTTTTTTCTCTTTGTATCCTTAGAATTTAAAACAATGAACAGCACATAGTAGTCATAAAACACTTCCTGACTTGATTAAAAGAGGAGATTCTTGTTAATATTGTATTATTTGACTTCTGAGGTTTCTAATTGGGTAGAAGGAGAGAATTGACAAAATTGAGTCAGGGCCTGACAGGATTAGATGGCAATGGTGTGAGTCAAAAGATCATTGGGTAGGCTTGCTATTCTTTTGGTTTCTTAGACTAAAGAAGTGGCAGAAAGAACAATAATGCTACCATACTTCATATGCAAAAATGATGCTACCAACCCATCATTCACACTCTTTCACTGGAACCACCTTGTGACCATTAGCACACATGAGTGAAATAACTGATTGTGGTTACGGTGCAGTCTGTAGCCACGAAAAAATAACAGGCTTATAGAGGGAATCAAAACCATGACCTTAGGCTCATACCACTGTTGTCTAACCAAAGATTATATTTTAGAGACAGGGCCACTCATGCAAATAATATGTTTTCTCGCTCTAGTGGTTTTGTGTGCCTTATGTAGATCCATAAGAAAATAGCATAGGCCATAATATATGGCAGGCCTGGAAAAAAAATTCTATCTTGTTAACATATCCTGGACCCTTTTCTTAGTTTTCAAAAGTTGGAATAATATTCTATGCCTCATAAAAGATTGTACAAACTTATATCTTAACTTATTTATTTCCTTTAAATTAAATTCATAACATTAAGATTTGGTTATTTAAAAAGTATCTAGAACAATTTCATATCTAACACGAAGTTCAAAAATTTTCACTGATGATTATAAATTTAATTTATTGCATTTATCTTTATTTTATTTTGTCTTCGTATTTTTGGTATCAGTGCTTAATAAATATGGTTATATAGGATTATGTAAATAGGTCAATTTCTTCATTTTACAGATGAAGAAACTGAGACCATATTTAGAATTTAGAAGTAGAAAGAACCTCAGAGTTTCTCTGATTTTATCTTCTCATTTTACAAATGAGGAAATGGAGACCCAGAAAATTTGGTTGACTTGTTCTGATTCTCAAGCTGGAGTATGCAGTCAATCTGACCAGTAAGAGTGTACTGTTAAATTTTCAGTGTAAGCATTTTCATTTCAGAAAATGGCAAATGCTACAAATCAGAGATTGATTCCTTGTTTTGTGGATTATTTAGATTTAAGAAAATAAAGAAAATGTTAATAATAATAATTAAACTTAAAAGTGTGTCACAAGTATACCTCTTTTCCCTATCTCAGTGATGATTGTTAACTGACTACCATACCCCTGATTCCAATTTCTAAGAAGTCTGCAAAGAAAGGCTGAGTGAACCCTCCTCATAGATGATTCCTCTCATAGGATTCATGGTCAAATTAGTATTTGGGCTAGACAGTCTCTGAGGTCTCTTTCAGTTAGTTATAAAATTAGGATTATGTTCTTTCCACTATACCAAAGTTATGACCTGCATCAAGGAGGGACTACACACATGGATTAAGTCACCGGTCTATCTAAGTACCAAAAAAAAGGCTCATCTTACATAAGATATTTTTAAATTACATGGTTCATTAAAAAATGAAACTAGAGCATAGGTTATGTCTACACAAGGCTAACTGATCAAATCAGAAGTGGGAATTTTGATTTGATCCAGTCTCAGATAAATGGACACATGTGGCACACGAATCCCAACTTGTAAAGTTACTTCCATTTAAAATCAGGAATTCTCATTTCACATTTTTTTTGGACCACTGAAAGTTCAATTGGTTTTTGCTACAAACTGCTTTAAATTGTTTTATTTCTGTAAACAAGGCTCATGTAGGCAATCAAATATCATAAAATCTTGGAAGCTAACTTCTTGACAACAAAGAGAAATAAAAGATATTGGACCAATTTGGTGTTCTCTTGAAGTCTCCCTCATCCCCTCTCAAAAAAAGAAATTACAGATTATTTGTGTAAATTTGTGTTTAAGCTCGAAAATATCTCAAGAAGCACATACAGATGGATTGCCCAGAATAAATTACATTTTTAGAAAATAACAATGTGCCCATGTTTACCCATAACCATGTGTGCTAGGTCTCCTGGGGTCCTGACCTGGTGATTACCCCTGTTAGTTCAATTGATTCGAACACTTAATATCTAAAACTCACAGGTCCTCTTTCTTCTGTGATTTGACAATCTGAAAGTTCAGTAATAGTATCTTCAGAAAGCTGTATTGTGATGCTAGATTTGGTAATTGACACCAATAACATAACAACATTAAATCATCCTTTTTTTTTTTTTTATTGCGAATAAGCTAGCCTGCTTGTAAATATGTTAAAGGATAGCATGTAGGTGGCAGAAGAATTATGCTACAATTTTAACAGCTAATAAATCTTTATTTAAGCAAGGGACCTCTAAAATTTAATTAGGCATATGAAAGCAGAGATCATTCTGAGGGTAAAAATATGCCAATTCTCACAAGAAAAGACATCTGCTTCATGGAAATTTTTCAAGGTAAAATTTACTCTTCTGTTACTGTGTCAATAGAAAGCCTACCCTTGTGGAAAAGCAAGTAACAGAGAGAGAGAGAGAGAGAGAGAGAGAGAGAGAGAGAGAGAGAGAGAGAGAGAGAGAGAGAGAACCCAAAGGGGAGAGAGAGAGAACCCAAAGGGGCATATATAAGACATCCTTGTCACTTTCAAAAAAAAAAAAAAAGGGAAAAAATGGCATTTGTTCTTACTATGTAAAGCTTAATTTGAACTGTTCAGTTTAGTCATGTTCCCTTCTCTTCCTGCTTCTTAATCTTTCTCTCTCTCTCTCTTCTTACCATTCTCCATCCCATTCTATCTTTGACTTTTTTTAGCTCTGTGTTAGAACTAGGATTGAAATATTCTTTACCCAGCCTGAGTACAATAGATTATAAATAGGTGACCACTTTTGTGAAGTGACTTGATGGCAGTCACTTAGGGTAGCTAAGGGAGAATGGAAAGGGTGCTAGATCAGAGGTCTGAAGAAGTAGATTCTGTGGCACCTCCAATTGTCTTTTACTCATCTGTGAAATGAAAGGCTTATTCTAAATCATCCGTATGGTTTATAATAGATTTTAAAAACTCTCTGTTTCCCCATCGTTAATTCCTAGTAAGGTTCCCATCCAAAAATGTCTCCTCATCCTACTATTAGAAATTTCACTATTAGTGTTTTCTTTGACTTTAAGCATTATCTCTTTCCCTAGTTCTTGTATTAACATAACTATGCCCTAGGGCTAATGACATGTTAAGTCCTACTAGAATAGGACTAAGATAAGAGTATTTAGAAAAACCTTCCATCTATGGAAGGAGGGAACAAGTTAGACTTCATGAAAGAGGGAACATGTGGAATAGAATTCAATTTATAGAGAATCAATCCCCTTACCATCAGAAATTTGATCATAATCTATTTGAAGATGCTTCATTATCCAAATAAGCCTTAAAAAAACAATTGGAAACCAAAATACAAAAGGTAACTGAGATAGTACATACAATTTTTAGAGTCCAAATAGTTCTAAGAGGTATACTAAGGTCATTCCATCATTATGTAGAACAGGAAAACAGTAGGAATGAAATGACTCCTGTTGTGATTATTAAGCTGTTAAATGACCAACTCAAGGTTTTGTGCCATATCTTCTGATTTCATGTCCAAGTACTACTTTCCAGCTTATGGTATTAGTGAACAGTGCATGGTACTACTGAACAGGAACCAAATGTGGGGTACATAGTCTACTTTTTGGGTATGTCTTGATCTTTGCTCAAATAAAGATGTTTTCAGGCATAAAACAATATCAGACTTATATGATTTTGATAATGGGGACTATATGCTACAACAGAAGAACCAGTCTTTCTAAACTTGGAGCCAGGAAGGCCCAAGTTCAAATCTGGTCTCAGTCACTCACTAGCTGGAAAAAAGGCATTTAAAAAGGGAATAATAATATCTAGCTCCAAGGTTAAAATAAGATATTTGTAAAATAGTACGGCACAGCACCTGGCACATAGTAAGTACTTAATAGAAATTTTAAATTTAGAAAATTTAAAAAATGTTTAAAAATTAATTTCTTCCCCTTTTGTATACATTACCTACAATTGAAACACACACACACACACACACACACACACACACACACACACACACACTGAGATGCTATTTTGTATCTATGGCAGGAAAAAGTAGGGTGAAGAAAAAAATAATAAATTGATATAAAATAATTGGAAGCTTTTTTTTTCCCCAGTTAATATATTCTGCTATTATTTGGTATTGCTTCCTGTTTAAGAAATCCTAAAGATGTTTTGTTCATTGTTTGGTATTTCCAAAGTGAACTACAAAAGCTTATTTCATAGCACAAAGTATGAAATGAGCTTTTGTAGTTCACTTTAAGTGTCAACAATCTTCATAAATAATGAATATAGACTCTGGCTTATAATGCTCAATTAAAGAACATCTTTATTTGATCATATGCTATTGGGGCCATTATCTATACTTCCTATTATGCTGCTGTAACAGTATGCTTAGATTTTGTTGCTGTTACTTTAATAAGTACTATAGATGATCTGCTGTGTGAAAAAGTTTAAAAAATGAATTATCCTTAAATATTTTAACAATGAAATTTAATCAATGTGGAAAAATCTATAATTCAAATATAATGTAGTTTATTTATTTTCTATTTAGGGAGCCCTAACTCAGCTGGAATGACTGGTAAAGAAGAAATCATTTTGGATCAAGCACCAAGAGACTTGGGTTCAACTCTGCTCTGTCCACATTTTGACTTTCAAAATGATACTAATTTCCCTGGATCCTTGTTTCTTTTTCTTTCTTTCTTTCTTTTTCTTTTTTTTTTTTTTTTTCTGAAAAATGAAGTGGTTGAGTTAGATGATTGTTAAAAGCTTTCCCAGTTCTTAATCTCATAAGGATACTCAGATAATAGAACTGTACCATATCTCTGGCAATTATCCTTAGTTTAGACTGTGTCTTGTTCCCATTATTGTAAAAAGAAAATGAAAATTTTGTTAGGATCCAAAGTGTTTTGATCTTCATGGAGCTTACATCATGCTTGAATCTGCCATCTCTTAAGATTAAGCAGTGTTAAATGTCTTTATGCTTCCAGCCTCCTTGGAAAAAATTTTATTGGGAACATTTGGTAGTTTCTGAATCATCTCCTGAAGCAAAGCATACTGTAGTTTAAGACATTTCTCATTATCATGATTCTTCATTTGTTGGTGGAGACCTTTTTCTTCCCTGGCATGTCAAGTCCAGGGTTTTTAGGAGTCTCCCTTTGGAGGACTGATGTGGGAACTCTTATTCTTGAGTCCCTTCCCATAATATATGTTGTTTGGGTAGATATTCTGACCATGTCACTCATATATTCAAAACTCTTAATGGCTCCCTATTTCTTCCAAGGTAAAATAGAGTAAGACCAAAGGAATCCAGATTTTGACCTAAAAATCAGCCAATAAGCACTTTTTCAATTCTTATATTCCAGGCACTGTGCTAAGAAATGAAGAAACATAAAAGTAATCCCTATCTTCAAAGGACTTATATTCTAGTGAAAACACAGTAAATAATAAATGGTACATGAATAGACACATGCAAAATAGATACAAATAGAAGAAAGATAAACTCAGATGGAAAATAATGTCATCTGGGAAAGAAGTCTTACAGAAAGTGAAATTTGAGCTCAAATAGTAAGGAAGTCAAGGATGCTCAGGTGCAGAGATGAGGGACTGCATTTCAGCAATAGGAACCACATCTCATCAAAGCACAGAAATAATAGATGGAATTTTGTGATCATGATAAAGCAAAAGGCCAGAGCAGTTGGATCATGGTATGATGGAAAATTAGAAAGGGCTCAATTTCTGAAGAACTATAAATACTATACTGAGGACTTTATATTTAATCTTGAAGGTAATTGGAAGGGACTGATATTTACTGGATGGAGTGACAATTTGGTCAGACTTAAAGTTTTTAAAAAGTGGGGAGAAATTAAGTTATAGTAAAACTGATATAAGAGGTGATATGGTCTTGAACTAGAATAATGGATTTGAGTATTGAATAAGGAACATGTATGAGAGACTTGAGCAGAGCATTGACAATGTTTGCCAATGGGGTGCAAAAGTGATAAAACTAAGAGGAAGAAGTAGAGGATGACATAGACGCTGGGAAACTAGGTAACTGAGAAGAAGATGGTGTCTTTGAAAAAATTTAAAAAAAAAAAGATAAATTCTGTTTTAGATTTGCTGAATTGGAGAAAGTTATGGGGGCATTCAGTTCAAGATGTTCAAGAGGCAGTTAGTGATGTGTTACTAGCTTAGAAGGGCAGCTATAGTTGAATGTATACATCTGGAAGTAATTTGCATAGAGACAATAATTGGACCCATAGAAATTGATGTGGTCAGTAAGTGAGATAGTATAGAACAACAAAAGATGAGGGCCCAAAATGCAGCTTTGGGGGAAACTCATAGTTAGTGGGCAGAGTATAGATAAAGAACAAAAAAAAAATGATTAGAATAGAGCTACCAAACAGGAGAAAAAGGAGAGGGCAGAGTAACAAACTATAATATTATTTACTCCAGATTTTTTTTTCCTTTTGCATTTTTCTGAGTATGTCTTTTGGAGGAGTCCTGGGGTTTATCAATATGACAGTTAATAAACATTTAGATGGAGAAAAGAGATGAGTACCACTGTTTCAATTTGGAAATGGGACTCAGTTTGTTTACTTGTTATTCAAAATATTAATCACTGTTTAATTGAAGTAAACTTTATATCATGAATATTGGCTGATAGTGGCTCAACTTTCTTTCCTATTTTCTCTTTACTATTCTCTACTCCAATATAACTAATAATAACTAAAGGGGGAAAAACAGCATAGAATGATTTTGGAAATATTTGCTTTGTATAATTCTATTTATAGTTATCACCAGTCAGACCTATAAGAAGGAGAAGCAACACATATGATACATATAGATGAGGAAAATCTGATCTATTTTTTCAATTTATATGTAGTTGAGGCTTTGGAAATTGTTTTTTGTTTGTTTGTTTGTTTGTTTTTCAGTTGAGAGTGTGGACATGGCTACTGGTGGTTTTAAGGAAAGATTGTTTCCTCTGGGTCTCAGCAAGAGATCCATAGGGTTCAAAGGGGTTTTCCAGTTTAAAAATGTTCTTCCAGAGACCAGAAGTCTCTAATTTCTGATGTCTTTAATTTTCTCTATGAAAATGGAAGAAATACCTTTAATGAAAACTTTTTATAGGCCCTGAGTGTTATATTACAATAGCTAGGAAGACTAGTGTTGAAGTTCTTCCATTGTTACTTCTTCATTATATGACCTTAGGCAAGGTCACTTAATCTCTCAATGCTCTTGACTTTATTGTTGTTTAGTCCTATCTGATTCTTTGTGACACCACTTGGGGTTTTCTCTGTAAAGATACTGGAGAGTTTTGCCATTTCCTTCTCTAGCTCATTTTATAAATGAAGAGACTGAGGTAAATAGAATCAACTGACTTGCCCAGAGTCACCCAGCTAATGTCTGAGACTGGATTTGAACTGAGGAAGATGACTCTATCTGAATCCAGGTCTATTCTACCCCTTCAGTGCTCCAGGCAACTTTATAAAATTAAATTTCAAAGAAGATTCCAATCTGCATTGGTTGAGGAAGTTGCCTCACCTAGAGATTCTTTACACTATTAAATTCACAGGTATAGTTCCTACTACTCTCCTTAACTCTATATCTATCCCAAGCCTAGTGGTTTTAGAAAACTGTATTTGCAAGAATGATCTATGACTACATGTGCTAATTTTATTTCTTTAAAGCACATTTGCTACCCTATTCACACTTCAAGAATCCTTCTGCAAAATTATACACATGAATGCATCTGTACACACACAACACAAATATATACATAGACATGCCTTTTTTTTATATTTCTGTTTTTGCAACTAATCTTTAGACACAGAATTAATATTTCCTGCTAGACAATATCTTGGAAAATATATCGAATAATTTCCATCAAATAGGCAGAAACCAAGACACAACAATATGAAGAAAGCTAAGGACTAGAGTTGGAATCAGACATGATACAGAATATCTTTACTATTTTCTTTTTCAGGAAATTTAAAATCTCCCTTTGTCCCAGTTTTAAAATTTTATATATAAATCATATAAGGATTATATATGCATATAAATATATATTAGTTTAATTCACTAATATTACAAAATAACAGTAAATGTTCTTTTCATTTAATAAGGGAAACAAAGGCTGTGTTAGCATTTTAACAATATACTCTAGTATAGATTGAAAGAATCTGGGCCTTCACGAATATCCTTTTCATCAGTGCAGATCAAAACCCAACTAGATGGTGTCAATTGCTCTAATTTGTGTCCACAGACATCCATTAATCCTCCACACAGGAATCCTTCACCATGTTGGAGGCCTTCCACTGATGGTTTTTTATTTTTATTTTTTGATTTTATTTTATTTTTATATTTCATGAGTACCAAGGCAGTACTTGGGCTACCAATATGTTATCTATGATGCTGTTCATGCCATGAATTCATCTTTTTTCCATCATGTATTTCATTGATCTCTTGAGCTAAGATGACCAACAGGAGAATGGACTAAGCATTTTCTTCAGTCCCTATTACCTCAAAAATTTCCCCAGATTATATACTAGAAGTAGAGGAATTCTGACTTCCTAAGACAAGAAATCAGAAAGCCTCTCCAGGTAACAGCCTTATTAACTAACACTAGAGGTTGCTAGTTCTTAACAAGCTCATTCAGGACCCAGCATCATCAGCTTTCACACTGTAACAAGATGCATAAACCAATCTGTAGGCTTGTTCTTGGATGCTACTGAGGGATTTCTCCTATTAGAGAGAATCTGTAATTATATGTCATTTTGTCCCTCACTCTTCTGCAACAAACAGCAAACATTAACTACTCACCAAAAAGAAGAGAAAGGGAGAGAATTCAGGGAGAATTTAATTCCATTAAAATTTATCAAAACAAGGATAGAGAATCTTTCTTCCAAAACCCCTACTACCACCACCCTACAAAAATAGGAGAAGCTGATTAAGCCCAGTCTAAAAGATACTAGAGCCAAGAACAAAATTGGGGTAGGAGCCCACAATAGATGGATGGACTAAACCTTGCAGAAAAGGAATTTATTCTAGATCCCACAAAAATTACTTAAGAATGAGAACAAAGAGGCCAATGTAACTTTGCAGTCTAGCCTGGATATATATGCATCATCAAAGGGGGAGAAGTCAGAAAATGAGTGACAAGAGAATAGAAAACAACATGGATAAAATCACCAAAGATTTCAGATAGTAAAAACTTCAAGTTAAAACCTAGATCATAAGCAGATAAATCAGAGAAGATTCTTAAATTTGAAGATAAGATTAATATTAAAAAACAAAAAGAAATGATAAACTTTTCTAAATAAATATTACCTAAATAAAAATTCCCAGAGAGTATAGAACAAGATGTTTCATAATAAAAGGGATAATTAAGAACATAATGCAACATATTTGTTTTTTTAAAATAATCTATTATTTATTTTTAACATTAAAAAATTGAGTCCCAAATTCTTTTCCTTCTTCCAGTCTTTCCCCTACACCTTGAGAAAGCAGGCACTATAATATCAATTATACATGGGAATTCATGAAGAAAACATTTCCATGTTATCCATGTTGCAAAAAAAGCAAAGATCTTGTTGATCTTGAGAACAGCATTTTTGGTCTTTTGGAATTGTCTTGGATCAAAGTATCTAAGTCTTTCATAGTTGATCACTTTAACAATAGTACTATTACTGTATACAATGTTCTTCTGGTTCTCACTTCATCTTGTATCATTATCTATAAATCTTCCCAGTTTTTTTTTTTAAACAAGCCTACTTCTTATTTATTATAGCACAAGTAATCTATCACAATCTTATTATTGTATTTAAGTTTAGAGTTCATATGATAAACAAATCACTCAAAGAACAGAATTCCAAGAGAGAAAAATAAATACAACTACAAAGATAAGAATCAATAGTGAAATGAAATATTTTGTTTTTAGAGATTATTAAAATAACAACAGAGCAAACTGAACAATTGGGTTTAAATAAAAGATTTCCAAAGCATAAAATTTTATCGTATGAACTCTAACATGTCTAGGGAAAAGTTTACAATTCAATATAAAAAAATACATCAAAAATGCATCATTGGTATCATACCAATATTCTTCTCCTTGGCATGATTGTTGTTGTTTGGGTTGTTAATGTTGTGGTTTTGGTTGACTTCCATGTTGAACCATGGAGTTTATTTGAACCTGAAATGATAATAAAAACTGCAGACAACTTGATAATTCCCATGAATTTTCCTGAAAAATTTTCTCGACGGAAGCCCTGAAAAATCATCTTATTGAATTCTGAGCTTTCCTACTAGTAGATTGAAGCAGATGTCATAAACCAAACACGCTAGATTTAATACAATTTTACATTGGCTTTAATGGACAGATGTTTTGACTATGATATGGCAAGACAAGGATTTGAAATGGTGGATTGGAAAGATTTTGTTCATAAAAGTAATTGCTCTTACATTACGAAGTACAGGATTTACATGTGGAAAATGTCAGTCTATAGCAGGATCTCAGGATAGATCATGTTACCACAGTCAATGAGCTGGCTGGAAATCACCAACACACTTCTGAAGTCCATACATGCATGTTAGACCTAGGGCCTTTTTAATAGTCATCACACATGGAATGGTTTTAGGGTAGAGCCACAAGACTAAGGGCACTGCATCTTATAAGTTAATTCTTGATTATATGTGCATGCCTCAACCACTTTCTCAATTATCTGTGAATAGATTTGTTATTGTTTGTATGTTACTTCTTTCTGATCCTCAACATACTTGAAGAGCCAATTTAATCTGTTGGTGTGTGCTCACAGAATGGCAACCAATAGAGAATTCAATCTTTGCATGATACCTTTAAAGAGGTGAATTTATTAACAAAAATAATAACAAAAATATAACAAAACTAGCACAAATGTTGGGGATAAGGGCTGTTTTGTTTTTTGTCTCCTTGTCTCCATCCCCTAATGTAAAACCTGACACATAGTAATTGCTTAATAAATGCTTGTTGAATTAAACAACTCAGGCATTTGGGCAACTTTAGCTATTATCTTTATATCATAGAAGAAATGAAAAGGACTTTTTTGGCATCTGGTATAGCAATTATTTGGAAGCCCCCAAAACTAAAACAAAAAGATTCCATTCCTTATACTTTATGCTCTATTGAATAATTTCACATAAAATTGTTAATAGTCATGTTGATATATATATTTTTTAGTTCACAGTTGATTACAAACAACATATAACATGATAGGACTTCTTAGAGACAGATCTAAAGAGAGCAGGAAGTATGGGAGCTTATAGATAATATGGAGGAAAGAATAAAATAAATAAAAAATAAGGGAAAAGGTACCAAAATGGATATTCATAATGTTGGCTTCAGACCAATAAAAACTTGAACTATATTATTGTTGAGAAATATTTTTATTTAATTACATATCATATAATCAATTATCATTATTAATATCTAGTATTTATATACGGCTTTAAGGTTTGCAAAGGACTTTATTATTTCATTTGATCCTAAATGACATAATTTTTGTCTGCTTCAGTTTCTTCATCTATAAAATGAAGGTAATAATATCATCTAACTTCCAGACTCAACTGAGAAAATATTTGCAGAAAGCTTTGAAAACCTTAAAATGTTATCTCAATGTTAGTTTTTTGTCATCATCATCATTATCATCATCATCATTGTTAAAGTTAGAAGACAAAGACTTGAAATAAAGGTTCTGCTATTTTTTTGCTGCAAGATGCTGAACATTTCCTACTTCATATCTCTTGGACTAACTTGATCTCTTCATCTATAAAATGAAGAAACAGGAGTAGATTTCATTTAAGCTCTTTTCCAGTTTTAAATTGTGTGACTCCAAAATTATCAGAGGCATATTCCCACTCAGATTTAAAGATAACCAAATTATCAGAGTGGGTTCTTGAAAGATATTAACACTTGCCATCACACTCTGACCAATGCAGATATCCATATAAATATTTAATAGGTGTAGACATGATAAAATAAGAATCATTTGAAGAAGGAAAATGATATAGATACTTAAGCCTTGGTCAGTGACTGACTAACATAGCTTGATTGTTTAATATTGTATCAAAACTCTACTTATTAGTGTGACTACAGAGATATGGATAATTTAGAACCTAAAACCCCAAAGGCATGAATATAAGGGGAGGAAAGGTTAGAACAGTGACCCTCAGCTTTCTTTGTCTAATGATCACTGGAAATGTAGCACTAGTTGTGAAGATTACTCAAATTAATTCATATTTTTTTCTACCGGAAATGAATTTCTCATTGTCCTTGTCTATCAAAACTGTGTCTATTCATAAAAGTACTACTTCAATTAGAGCTTTTTCATTTACTATAGTACTTAATGTACTTTTCCAGCTAGATTTCAATTCCATTGGAACTTAGATTCTATATATTAGTGTTTCACATTTAAATATAAATTATCCTGTGTTGTTTTTAATTTCTTTCAGGAGGACAAGTATTGTTTTTGCTTTGCCAGCTAGACTGTAAGATTTTACAGGGTGAGAGTTGTTTCTTAAAGTTCCCAGTATCTTCTGTTATGCTAGGCATTTGATCAGTGCTGTTAGTTGCTTGAAAAGCAGACCAAAATGAAGGCTTAAATAAGAATAGAGATAATTAATTTCATTGTGTATAATAAGTAGAAAGCAGCAAAGGCTCAAAGATGAAAAAATGTGACATTGGAAATCTTTGAGAGCTCAGGGCAAAAAAAATTAGGAAGTAAGTCTGTCTAAGAGGGAAAGCAATTAAACTATTGACTCATTTACTATGAGAAAAGTCTGTAAGTGTATTGTAATGTTGAATGGAAGAAGGAAGGGAAGGAAGTTATTTGAGCAAATATCTAGTATGTCATCCATATACACACATGGTAAATATGTATATGTAAATTAGGAGGTGATGGAATTCCAGCAAAACTATTTAAAATCCTAAAAGATTCTGTCAGAAGACTGAACTCAATATGCCAACAAATTTAGAAAACTTAAAAGTGGCCACTGGACTGGAAAAGATCAGTTTATATCCCAGTCCTAAAAAATGTTGAAATTCCTGAACAATTGCACTCATTTCACATGCCAATAAGTTATGCTTAAGTTATTACAAACTAAGCTTCAGCAACATGTGAATTGAGAAAGACCAGAATTGCTAATTGGTTTTCAAAGAGACAGAGGAACTAGAGACCAAATTGCCAACATTTTCTGAATTATGGAGAAATCAAGGGACTTATAGAAAAATATCTACTTCTGCTTCCTTAACTTTATTAAAGCCTTTGACTCTGTGATTTGCAATAAAATGCAGCATCTTTAAAGAGATAGGAGCACCAGATCATTTTACATGTCTCCTGAGGGTCAAATATGAGGGCCAAACAGCAACAGTTAGAACTAAACACGGAGCTATTGATTGATTGAAGACTGGAAAAAGGCTATGTTTTGCCACTTTATTTAACTTATGTGCAGAGTGCCTCATGCAAAATTCTAGGGTAGATGAATCAAAAGCTGGAATTCAGATTGCCTGGAAAAATATCAACAATCTCAAATATGCAGATACTACTCTCATAGTAGAAAGGGAAGAAAAAATTTAAAAAGCTTCTTAATGAAGATGAAAGAATAGAGTATAAAAGATAGTTTGAAGTTTAACATAAAACAAACAAACAAACTAACCCTAATATCTTGGCAACTGGCCCATAAGTCCTTAGTAAATAGAGGGAGGAGAAATGGAAGCAATGGAAGTGGCTACAGCAATAAAATTTTAAAAATATTTATTTCTTGGAAGGAAAACTATGGCAAATTTGGATAGCATACTAAAAAATAGAGGTACCATCTTGCAGATCAAAGTCTGTATTGTTGAAACTATGATTTTTTCCTATAGCAATTATGATTGTGAGAGTTGGTCTATAAGGAAAGCTTAGAACAGTATCAATAGATGTTTTCAAATTATAGTGCTGAAAAAACCCCCAAAAAACCTGTGAGTAACTTGAAGAGCAAGAAGATCAAATCACTCAATACTTAGGAAAATTAATTCAGGCTCTTTACTGGAAGGTGAGATACTGAAGCCAAAGCTTAAATACTTTGTCCATATGATGAGAAGACAAGACTCATTGGAAAACAATCTGATATAGGGAAGGATTGAAGGCGAAAGAAAAAGGGCAAAGAATGAGATGGCTAGATAATGTGATAAAAACAAGGACAATGAACATAGACAGACTTCAGAGATAATGGAGGATGGAAGACTCTAGTATATTATGATTTAGGGTTATTAAAAGTTGGGCATGACTACACAACTGAACAACAAAACGAATCATATAGCTACACACAAGATATCTTGTTTTGTTCAATCTCCGTAACCTTTCTAAACTTAGCCATACCAAGAATATGACCTAAGAACAAATAATAATCAAAACTAAGGTCAGCCATAGGACCAGAGATATAGTGGAAGATTTGACAACCTTAAGGAAGACAAGGTCTGTTCTCATTCTGTTGACTTCCTTGTCACTTTGCTTCTTCTCTATTTCTTGAAGGCAACAGGTATATAATAGGCTTTGACTAGAAATACTATGAAACCTGGAGTTAGGCCAGAACACATGACCTAATTAACTACTAGATTTAGCAAAATCCAAATTTGCTTATGTTTATGTTACAGACTATAATGTGATGCAGAGTCCAGCCTTTCTGTTCCTGGGTATATCAAGTGGGGTTAGAAGTCTATTCTGGCCTTTATTAATTTGTTGGTAAATATGTTTAGTTCCTTTCTTGACACTAATAAATGTTGGAAAGCATGAAGTTCTGACATGGTTTTTCCTTGCCTTGTACTCTTGATAAACAGTAGTTGTCTAACTAGCAGTCTAGTAACTGTGTATATAAAGACCCTGTTTACATAGGCTGGGTGTTCATTTCATTTCTGCTTGGTCTACAAAATAAATAGAAAAAGTGTGTTAGAAATAGACTTTTGCAAGTTTGAAAAAGCATTTGAGCCACTGGTAGTGGAAAGCAACCTCTGTTTATATGTTTCTGCCCTTTCTGTCACTTACAGCTGTGTTATAGCTTATAACTAATCCCTTTTCTTTCTTTCTTTCTTTTTTTAAGATATTTTTAAGCCATTGCTTCAAAATGCTTCCAAGTTTTCAGAGTTTTCATTTCTCAACAATTTATATAATAGAGAATTTTTTCTAATCTGGGTCTTGTTTAAAGACTATTCTTTAAGAACAAATATTATGAATAAAACAATTAAGATGTGCTGATCCAGTTTTAGATTTAAGTGAAAGAAAATTGGGTCTCTCATACAATTATGTTGATATTTGATAAAGTTTCCTATTAAGTTTCCTTGATAACCCCCAACCCACCCAGTTATTCCCTTTACCTTTTTAATATTAACTTTATTTAGTTGCTTTGGATGGGCATATGTTACAGTATAATCCATGTCCTGTTTTATGGCATCCTGACATCCTGATGAATTGGAGGTGGTACTTTGGTATGCTCAAAAAAACTAATTTTATTGTCTTGTTAAAGGGAGAGTTCTGAGTTATTTTTGTTATGTTGTATCATCACAGAAATAAGGAGACTTATTACATTCATCTCAAACAGGACATATAGCGTGTTTCTTAAAAACAAAACAAAAAAAAAAAAACCAAACAAATAAAAACATTCCACAAAACAAAAGACACACTCACACACACACACACACACACACACACACACACACACACACACACAAACATGAAAGAAAACAACTCAAATAATTTTTAAACATATTTAAAGCATTGGAAGTTAAGTTCACAGACCAACTTCATTTTGGGAATACATAATAACCATTTTACCAGGAAATACATTGTGTCTCAGGATGGAAGACTAGACTTATTGGTGTCTGAAAGCCTGAGCCCAGGCAGCCCAGCAGGGGGTAGCCAAGCACTGGTAACTGGGGAGGCGTTCTGCTCCATAGGATCCTTCATTATAGGGACAGAAACACAGCTTGCTGAATCTACAAACAAGCTCAACTTTCTGATAATTCAGATTATTTGCTCTTTGTTACTCCATCCCAATCTGGTTATCAAAAGGAACAGGGTACATGGATCTTCCACATGTGACATGGGGCATTCCTAATAGCTTCTTGCATAAACCAGTTCACCTGGGGGGACCAATAAATATGCTTTACTTCAAGCTTTGGAGTGATGATTTTTGCATTTCACTTCTCAAATTTTTGCCTCTTTCTAGGAAGGACTAGGGTTTACTTTGTGGTGGCAGCAATGAAAGCAGTACAGACCAATGAAATCCAACCAATTTGGATTTGGAAAATCATGGGTCTTCTCTTGGGATAACATGAGGTGTAGTAAGTGAGCCCCTACTGGCAAATGTTTTTGTGGAAAAGAGAACTATAACCAAGGGAATCCTTGGTCAAGGGGCAGGGAAATATGACAAGCTGCATTATTTTTAGGCATGGGGTGGGGAGGGAATGGTATGTGAAAGGAATGACAAAGTCAATAGGAAAATAATCTTTTGACAAAGCCAGCTCCCATTTATGTTTCAGAGTTCATGTTATCGCTGACCACTGTGAAACATTCATCATGTCTGCAGGACTCCCATTTGCCTTCTTGCTCTTCCACCCATGCCATGTCAGGGGAAACTGCTTTTCTTTGTTCTGTTTTCTTCCAGTGCAGTGAACCCTTACATTATGAGTTTCTGGTGGAGTTCTAACCTCCACTATATAACCATTACATCTTATCTTGGATCCTAAATTACTCTAAAATCCAATTATAAAATCCCCTTTTCCTTCAATTGCACACAACTTGCCACATTACTGAAATGCTGGGTAGCTCTTTTGTTTTTCTAAATTAATAATAACTACCATTTTCCGTCTGCTCTTTTCATGGAACTCTTTTATATCACTACACAGCATTCTATAATGCATATGATGATTCCTTTTGCATTTCTGTTGTGCTGGGAAAAAGAGCTCATGATGATTTAAAAAAAAAAATATATTCATTAAAGATGTCAGTTGACTTTCTGGATCCAAACATTTGAACCTCCTTGATCCTTAATGGGGGATTTTTTTTTAAACTTATCAATTACATTTTCACTGCTTCAGTGCTTTGCCTCAGTGAAATGGCAATCCATCACTTTTAAGGTTTCAAAAGGTTAGCATGGATTTTGTATTGTTATTTTAACATTTTCATTGATTGCAAACCTCTGGCCCTCCTAAAGTTTCCAAAGCATAAGTAACATTTTCAATATAGTGTCCAACTTGAAGTTTTTATATCCATATGAGGAAACATGACATGTTTAAGGACAGAGAGATAATTCCATCTCCAAGAAAGTGGGAAAAGTTAAAACCTTTTGAAAAAAATGTAAAAATGCCAGTGACGTTCCTAGGAATAACTCAATACAGCAGGGGCATCTTTCCTAAACCATTTACCTACCATAATTCAATTCAATAAAATTTTATTAAGTGCCTACTTTGTGTCAGGTGCAGTGCTAAGAACTAGGAATTCAAAAAGGGCAAAAAATGTCAGTCCCTGCCTTCAAGGAGCTTACAATATAATAGGAGAAACAACATTGAAACCATATACATATCTATGATAGTACATATGTCAAGTTGTTTATAGGATAAATAGAAAATAGCTAAAAGAGGAAAAGCACTAAAATTAAGAAGATTTAGAGAATTCTTCCTGTAGAAAGTGAGATATTTGGTAGGATTTAAAGGGAACCAGAGAGGTCAATATTTGGAGGGAGGAGGGAAAATATTCCAGGTATGGAGACCTGCCAGAAAAAAAAAAATTCCTGCAAATTCCAGGAGATGAATGATAATAAAGAGATGGACAATAATAAAGGTTTTAATATAAAGGATTACACACACACACACACACACACACACACACACACACACACACACACACACATATATATATACATATTTCTCATGAAAACATAGCAAATTCAGCTCAGATTATACAAACAGACCTCATTTGAAATAACACTTAAAAACTAAGAAAAGGTATAATAGAAACAATTCTTTTCTAACCTATGGATTCTTAAAGCTTGAACTTCAGCTGTAAGAGTATATTTTACATTTTTGCCATTTTTTATATGTTAGTAGACTATAATAATACAAAATATATGTTATTAATATGTTTTTTCTGGGGCATACTCCAAATAAACCTTCTATTCAGATATGAAAACACAGCTGGTCAGCTTTTTGCTTTCCTAATGCCAAAAGATTTCAATGGAACTCCACACAAATTCAACAGAACTCTTCAATTTGAACTCTTTCATATGTGTCTCTGATTATGGAGTAGTGAAAAAAAGTCTTTTATTTATAGTGAGAGACCCTGGATTCAAATTCTGATTTTTATTCTTGCTACCCATGTGGTCATAGGGTTTGGTTTCTTCACCTGGAGAAATGGAGGCATTAGACTAGATAATATTTAATATCCTTTCCATTTCTTAATGTATGACCTTTTGATTTAAAAGTTCCTAAACTGATCTGTTAAATTTTAATCAAACATTGAAATAACATTTCTTTGAATTGATATTTTTGTCATCAATTATCAATTAAATTAAATCTTTTTCTCCTAACATATTAAATATGTGAATTTTATTATTTCCATGTGTGTTTACACATATATACAAACACATAAGCATTTTCTTTGGCTAAACATAAAAAGTCTTGATTCAAGGGATAGGATTCAGGTGATCAAGCTCCCAGTGCCATATGAAGTCCATGTGACACTGTCCAGAAAACTAGACTAATAAATAAACAATGTAATCTGTAAACACAAAGTAATATGTAAAAAAAAAAAGCCCTAAGTAATATGATCACCAGCATGGGCATCAAACAGAGATTTGTTGAAGCCATCTTGAACCAGATCCTGAGAACCAATTGTTACATTTCCAAAGTAAGCTTAAGTATACCTTAATAATCATCAAATGTTACAAATCAGAATTTTATTTATTTGTTGATGGTCTAGACTCAAGAAAATGATGGAGGAAATGTTAATAATTCAATTAAATATAAAAATGTCTTATATGCATTTTTTTCCCCAAGAGCTAGTTAAACATTTACTAACATGTGATTGGAAACAAATTAATGAGGAGATCTCAAGAATAAAAAAAAAAAAGGAAACAATGAAACATTCATATTGAAAGAGCATTCTTCCTTTTTTATGACAACAATGCATAAATAAATAGCTTTCCATGGCATTTTGAGTTATTTTACTAAACCATGCTCTTTAAACTGAGTTCTGTCCACATGAAAAGCAGCCAAGGGTGTGTCTTTGCCAGTCAATTTGCACCTCCACATTCCATTGTGGTAGCTACATTTAAACATAGTCATTTACTTACTTTTCAGCAGAAGCAGCAAATCTGAATCTGAGAATATACCTTTTTCCACACAAAATTCTTGAGTTTACCTTGCAGTCTAAAAGGTCAACTATTGGATTTATTAGGAGCATACTAGAAAAAGGTTCCATTTTTTTCCTTTACAATTTCTCTTTTAACAATTGACATGAGTGTTGTAGTAAGGTGCTCATATCCTCAGATTCTTTAACAGCATGTTCCACCTGCTTTCCAGTCTTGTCTTTATTTCTGGTGTTTAATGAGACCACCACTAACAAGTAGGGGGAAAAGCACCTTCATTTTCTGTGGAGGAGATTTAACCCAAATATATTGATGGGTAGGGTATGGATAATAGCAGGGATTGCTCTAACTCCCCCCCACCTTTCTAAACACAACTGCCATTCAAATCAAGTGTGGGTGCTACATATTAAATTAAAGAAAAAAAAAACAACAATTAATAGGTGTTTATACATTTTCCTTATTAGCAATACCAAGGGTAGGAAAAACTGAAATTTATAGGGTGCCAACACCCTGTTAGTAACATAAAAACAATTGAGTTTAGCAAAAAATTAGAAGTAATATTGATAATTATTTAAAATAGGAAACTAATTGGTAGCTTCTACTCCCCTATGGTGCAGCTATAAGGGAGCTTCCACACCCTATTCTCAGCCCTACAACTCCACCAGCAGCAACCTCACAACTTCTTTTTCTGAACAACAGATTTTCTTGGGTCTTTCCCCATTCTCTTAATGGAATTTATATGAACAAGTTGATTTAATACTTTGGTTGAAGCTGCATATTTCAGTAGCTTTAAGAAAGGTTGCTTGAGGTAGCAGGCTTACAGCTAGTTCAGTATTAGTCAATCTGTATGGTATCTTTTTCAACTTTTAAGTAAATTTGATTGCTTGTTGAGGAGCAGGTGACAAGTACATTGCAAAGTCTCCAAGATTCTTTCCTACTCTAAAATTCTTCAGTCTATCTCTAGCAACAAAGCAGACAGGTATTGCATATATGAGATAAATGTTGTTTTAAACAATACTTATTAGAGAAACTCAGTCTCCTAGTTGTGTCTTCGAGCTCCTGTAGTTTGGGAGATATAAGTACCCTTCAGTCACTAGAACAGCACGGGTGCATTGTAGCTTCAAATTATACCAAAGTGACAAAGAGTCTTAAAAGAGTTAATATATCTTCCAAAAAATACTGTATACCTACCAAGTGACTAGGAGTGATGGAGAAAAGACCCCTAATTGAATGTCTCAGTTGTTAATGTAAACAGAAAAACCTCTTCCTATAGCAAGGATTTCTTAGCTCTTCTCTTTCTAACCCATATTTTGAGAATAGTAACCACAATACTGTTCCCTGAAATGTAGCACTGGGGGATTATTATGACCTTTCCCAGGAAAGACTATAATTTAAAGGCACAATTCTCCACCTTTTAGAATGGAAATGGAAGTTTAGTAATATCAAGTATATATATGATGCAGCAAAATGGGCTAAATGTCATCTCCCATTAAATTTCTTGATTTTCAAAGAAAAATGATAGTAAATTATATTTATTTTCCATATAAACTTTTCAGCTGCTTTATTATCATACAAGTAAAGTCCCAGGTTACTTTTAATGTAGCTAAGCATTATTTCTTGGTTTTAAGTTTAGACAAATTAAACAAAAAGTTTTAAAAGCCTATGAAAGAATCTCTGGCCTTTTAGGATATCACAATCTTAGAAAACAATATGTTACTAAGTTGGATATAAATGAATTAGGGAAATACAAATTAATTTACCTTCAATATGTATGGAGGTTTAACAATACATGGACAAATACAGAGCTTCAGCGATATAGTTTACCTAATCTAAAACTTTTAGAAAAAAAATGAGAAAGTTGAGATATTCAATGAACTCAGAACATAAACCCTGTGAATCAAAGCTGACTTATGTAGAATATATATTTTTCTGCATTGTATTTGGTAAGCTTATGCTTCCTTACTTCATTTTCAAAGTATCTCCATTACCATGTCAAGTGATTTGAAAATACCTTTGTGAAATGCTAAGCTATGATGATTAAGTAAAATTGTTGTCTGTGAATCAGTTCCCTAGTTACATCTAGAGTACTATTTTTTTATTTTTTAGGGAAAAAAACTATATGGCAAATTAGTATTTTCAGAATGAAAGAAATGTTATAGGCCATTGAATTAAGGATAAAAGAAAAATTTCTGCAATGGTACATATTTAGAAAATACTGAGAATGTGTCTTTTTTCTCCTGAATTAAAGTTCAAGGTAACATTTAAATGAATAATTATTTACCATTTTGTTAAATGCTGACATCTATGGCAGCCATCATATATTAGTACAAATGCTTTTCTGTTTAGAATGGCTCATTAGTTTCTTTGTAGGGCTGCACTGGTTTTAAGATTCAGATTCAAAATCTCCTCTGATTTTGCTGTTCCATTTCTGGCAGCAGGCCAGGGGCAGATATGCATAATATTTCACTGTTAGACCTTGCAAACATTATATCCTGCTGTGCTAAAGAAAACATTGTGTTTCTTACCACATGAAAATAATCCATCACTTTTCAATCAGCACACACAAAAAAGCTCTACCTGTTTTTTCCATCAGACTCAAGAAAAATTAATGGCCCTGATGTGAAAGGTGGACTCTCCGTACACGATCCAGTAAAGTACAAACTAATCAAAATATATCTAGCATCTGATTTGCGAAGCAAGATGGAACAAAAGAGGTGTGATGAAAAAATAGTCCCTGTTCAGGCCCATACAACCTTGTTCTATCAGTGTTAACCTTATTTATTTTAAATGTGGAAGGGCATAAATAAAAGATCAGAGAGGAGATCAGTTGTATTCACTCAATTCAAATAGATGCTGCTTGTTTACATAGACTAGATATGTAAAGACATCAACCATAGAATGGAGTTGGATTTTGTAATGAAAATACTTTGAAAAAGTGACTCAGGGTAGGCTATAAATCCCCACTGTTGGCCAATAGGCCTGCATGTTACGTTATAGTAAAAGTTTAGCCTCTGGGCTTGAAATACCTGTCTCTTTTGTCAACTCCTTCACCCCCATTAAAAATGCCTTTTTACCCTTAGCATGCTGAGGCCCAAGCTAGCCCTGGGTGAGGCATTAGGATTTTTATTTATAGGGTCACATGACCTTGTGTTGACTCAATACAGAGCCCTAGCCATAAAGAGGCAAGAAGCCATCTTGAATGGAAATGAAAAGCTTCCTCTTGTTTTAGGTCTTGCTGAATACATCTGTTTGAGTCATTTGGTTCCACTTGGTGTGCTATGCCTCAAGAGAGTTTGGAAACTCTTTTACTTCCTCACTAATTTGGCTTCAAGTTTCTTCCCCCTCAGTCCCCACCCCATTTAATCTATGTGTTCTCCAGAATGCCCAATGTATATAAAAGATGTAGTCAAGAAATATGTATTCCCCATAGTAAGATTCAAAACCTAAAGAGACACTTATAGTTTCATACATTTCCTATTTTTTATTTTATTATAATAATAGCCTCTTGATTGGTTTCATTGACCTCAGCCTCTCTATAGTTCAAACCATTCTGTACACTACTGCCATATTAATTTTCTTAAAACACTGGTTGTATTATATTCTCATTGTCTTTAGGCCAAAGTCTAATGTCTTTAGCTTGCCAACATCTTCCTCATTCTAGGGCCTAACCTACTTTTCCAGTCTTATATTCTACTTAAATCCTGGATCCATACAAAACTAGTACTTGGAAGTTTTGATTCTTTCATACCATTTCTTATGTTGTTTTCCCTTGTTTATATTTATTGAAATTCAATCCTAACAGCCAATTACAAACTCACCATTGCCATGAAACCATCTTGATTACTCAGACAAGAGTAACTTCTTCTCTTAGTACTCTGATACGACACCTATAATACCAGCTCTATATTCATGTACTTACTTTATATCACCTTTATTAAAAGATTTTTTAAAAATTCTTATTTCCTGTGCTAGATAGTAAACACACAAGAGAAGAAACAATGTCAGATTCATCTTCATAGACTTTATAGTATCTGATCCCCATGGAGTATTTCAGAATAGCTTTCCTGATCCATCTTTCTTTTAAAATTGGTTTCTTCCCGCTTTGGAAAAAAACCTCCACATTAGCTCCAAAGAAGCAATTTTGGAATCAGATCGCCTCTTTCACTAAGAACTATAGACAAGAATAGAATGCAGTCCCTAAATTCAGGCAATTTATTCATGATGATGGTTTCCTTGTGATCATTTTCATTAGCATCATCATTTCCTTCTCATTTTTACTCTAAGTGGATCTTAAAATATCACTATTTTTTTGAAATATCACTATTTTCCAAATATTCTTATTTGGTGTTCAATGAATCATGGGTCAAATGAATAAAATGATGAAGTCTTGTAATTAAATAAAAGCCTGGGGGAAGGACACCTCCTGGATCTTCAGTGAAAGCATTTTTGGGGTCAATTCTTGTAGCAGATGTGATGGTGAAGATGAAATACTTCTTGCTCCCACATGATTCAATTATTTCTGATGAACTATTTTTTTCAAAATTTTAATTCCAAATCATTTGGATCATAATGTATGTTAATATGAGAACAGAGGTGAAGAAAATTTTTCAAATTTTTGTGGGCAATTGTTATGCTTGGGCAATTATGAATAATAGATTTATCTATAATAATATTTTATTTCCCAGGTAGTTTATTTGTTGAATTTTCATGGTTATTTTGAGGTTTGTATTGTGATTTGTGAACTGTTCCTTTATGAATAGCCAGCCTTTCTTTCTATATATGGGTAAGTTCTACATTGTTGCAATACTCAGTGATATGTTGTACAATTTCTCTAATTCCTTACAAAATCTGCACCTATCTATAAGTGTGTTCCTTCAGGATGAATTTATAGTTTCTGATTAATTCTAATACCATTTTAAAATGCTACCTATGATAACTCCTTTGTCCTTGGAAAATGGTCTGCTTGATTCAACTATTGTTTAAAACTTTTTTGGCTTCTGGTATTATCAGAAGGCACATATATTGGAAAAAAGTAAGAAATAATAATACCACATCTATTGAAAATGCTTCAGTACAAAGAGTTCTGACTTCTAAAGAGGGCAAATCACAGGTGGATATAATGACATAGACTGAAGACATTTTGATTATGCATCAATATTATGCAACAACAAAATTGGGAAGAGATCTCAGCAAATATAGACAAAAACTTCATGCTGTTTTTGGTCAATATTACATTAAATCACAAGTCCACAAGGATGTATTGCTGACCACTGCCTAGCAATAATAAAAATAATTTCATTCCTAAATCTAAATTTAGGTAAGTAAAAAATGGAAATGAGGAGCTAATAAAATTTGGAGAGAAAAAAAGATGAGTACCCAGAGGCCATTGAAAATCTTCACTCTATACAAACTTAATAAATTATTTTTATTATAAATCTGATAAAAATTGTACCAGTTATCTAAAATAATTTGAAGCGATGAGCATATTAAATTTGGAAAAACTCTTTTGTTGTTTGACAGACTCAATCCCACTGGCTGACTAATTATGACAAAAAATAATTTTTCAAAGCTGGTATCAACTTTTATTCCATAAATTAAAAATAAAATAAATTTTATTTTTTTAAAAAAAGGTAGTAACAGCCATAATGATTGTGAACAAATACATTTTCATAGATAGAAAGTGCAAAAAACATTTCAGGACCTTGCTTATTGCAATAGTGAGAAACACTGAAGGAATACCTTTAGAGACAATGTGAAACAAAACCAGCACAGAAAAATTTATATTTCCTTTTTTTTAATGCTAAGCCTTTGATTCAATTCTGCACTCATGACTTGAGACTATATCAACAACCTAATAATGTTAAGAACAACTGAAATAAAACATGAAATTTTGCAGGAAGATGGTTTGATTTCATTATGGTTCAGCCTAGCCCTAAATACATTACAGTCCAAACTCCTGCTCTCCAACCCATTAGAAACTAAATATGCCTTGCAAATTTTAAAGACTATGAGACTAAAATAGCTTACCAATTTCTTGATGTATATAGCTATTGAGTTATATGACTCTGCTGAAAAACAGATAACTTTCAGACATGTAAATTGGAAGATACTCAGATTTTAAAAACTATCATAATCAAAACCTCTTCAAAATAAAAAATTCAGTCACAACAAGGCATATATTGAAAAATGAATACTCATTTGTCAAACAAAATTGATAGATATTTTTAAGATCAGATAATAAATACACAAGTCAAAAATAAATACAGAGATATTTTTGTAATAAGAAGACATTTCTTCATTTAACAATAGAATGGGTTAATTACAGGTACATGGATTTATTGAATATAACTGATAGTGATTTTTGATTGAATTCTAAGAGATATATAAGATTCAAGATTAATCAAAAGGCTGTTGTGGCTAACATTTGCATTAATTTAATCAACAATATACTGACAATTAAGCACCAAACAATGATTGAAACATGTAGATGGAGTTAGTTCAAATGGAAGGATTTTGATTGCAATTCAAAACTAGATGGTTGCCACCAAAATTATCTTTAAGGAGCTTAACCCTAGCAATCAAGGTGGATTATGCAAGGAAATGATAAAAATTTAGTAATATGCTACACCAGGTTATAAAAATGTAGCATCTACTAAAAATATCTATTTTTGATGGCTAACCTTTTTTACTCCACCTGTACCAGCACTCTCCACAATAGACCTGAAACCTGAATTTCCACAGCTAAAATTTCAACAAATCAGATTCCCATCCCCTGGTGAATTAATCCCCTCATCTCTGGAATACCCAAAGTAAAACTCAATCCAGTGGGTTAGTGACTAGGTTTATGAAAATTAACTTACTTCAACCATATATTTCCTTCTGGGTCCTAGATGCTAGATCAGTGGTCTCAAAATGAGGTCCAGAGATCCAGGGAGTTCTGTGAGGTCAAAACTTTGTTTCTATGATTATAATAAGATTTTTATTTTTAATACAATAAATTTTATAATAAAAAGTTTTTTGGGGAGAAATTACCATAATTTAAGGGTATAAAGAGATAATGATAGGAGAAAATTTGAGAACTGCTAGACTAGATCATATTTATATCTTATCAAGTTGAACTATTACCCTTTCCATTTCTATCTCTGAAGTGCCCCATCTACACAAACCTACAAACTCCCCTCTCTCTCATCTGTTCATCTTCATTCTACCTCTCTGAAACATCCCACTATAGTCACTATGCCTCATGTATGTGTTGTCCCCACCTCTTCAAATAAAAGTTCATTGAGAACAGAGAATGTCTTTTTGTAAAATATGTATATCACTAGAACTGAGCCTGGTATAGTAAGAACTTAATATGTATTTTCAATTTCTATTACAAATATAGATCTTATAAATACAGACTAAAGAACTCAATAAACTGTAATGGATGAAAAGCATCTTCACAGAAAGGACTATTGTCAAAACTAAGAGCCTGAGTTCAATAATATGGATCCATAAATATTTAAGAATGACATTTTTCAAAAGTGTAGGCAACTATGTGGTATAGCGGTTAGAACACTATACTTAGAGTCAGGAAAATTTGTGATCAAACCTAGTTTGTGATCCAGCTAGTTGTATGACCCTGTATAAATCATCTAATTTCATTTTGCCTTTGCTTCCTAATCCATAAAATGACAGCATTGGTTTGATGTCTTCCAAGGTCCCTTTAGGTTCTTAATCTATAATTCTATGGAATTATCTTAATGGTCATCTGGTTGGAACAAAAAGTTTTCAAAATTGGGAGATCCAGAAGAAGAAATGAAAAAATCTGTGAGATCCTTGTTGTCCTTTCTTGTACTAAGGGTATTTTCAATGAGTCTATAGCAGATACTTTGTATCCTAATCCTTTTATTCAACTATAATAAAAAAATATTTTACACATCTGTGCAATAATTTGTCAAAAGTAATTATAATAAAATAATTGCAGGATAACAAATCATCCCAGGACTATTTCTATTGGAACTACGTTAAAGAAAATGAGAAAAGTGAGATAACAACAACAGCAATAATATACCATGAAGTTACAATTATATTGTGGTTTTTGGTCTTCTAGTTACACAATGTTTTATATGCATTTCTTAATTTGATCCTTTTGATGATAATCAATGGAAAACCAGAAATAGAATTAGGCTATATTAGGGAAGAAATTTAATCTTGGGGTACAACATGTAGCTCAGAGTGAGGATTCTAAATTATCAAAACTTTTCTGAGATTCAAATACATATATGTCACTATTTTCTTCAAAATTTATGGATGATTCTATTTCAACTGAAATCTCCAATTCTGGATTGAAAGAAACCTACAAATAATACCTAAATTATTTTTACAAGGGAATATGGCATAGGAATTACTAACAATTATAAAGAATATTGAAGATTTTGATTCCACATATTATAGAAGTAGGATAAATATTTCAGTGAACTGCAGAGAATTTATGACATGTACCTTTTTATATTAGCCTAGTTATACTCAATATACAAATTATTTTCCCTTTTAGGTACAAGGAGGATATTGTACAAACTTTTTAAAAGGTGGAGGAAGTTGTGGGACCATTGAACTCTTAGAATTATGTTGTCAATAAAAGGTTCTTGGTATTTTTTTCTTTTTAATTATAATTTTTTTTCTTTTTTCCCACCCCCATCACTGGAAAAAAAAAGAGGGAGGGAATCTTTTTATAAAGAAGCAGGCAAACACAATAAGTTACCATATTGCCTATGTCCAAAAATATTTGTCTCATTTTGCAAGTCAAGAAATGAGTAGCATTCTTCATCACAGATTTATTAGAATCAGGGTTGGATATTACACTCATTGATCAGGATTTTTGATTTTCAAAGTTGTTTATTTTTATAGTGTTGTTTTAAAAGTTGTTCTCTGCTTTCTTCTCACTTTGCCTCAGTACACAGAACTCTTCCAAATTTCTCTGAAACTGTCTCATCATTTATTATAACATTCATGATATAATTTATTCAGCCATTCCCCAACTGATGGAAATTCCCTTAGATCTACCTTTTTCTACTACCAAAAGAGAAAGTAGAATGCTGAAAAAAAAAGTAAATGACTGTTCTCAAAAGAATGATAATGTTGGTCCCAAGATTCCATCAGGTGAGAAATTATCCAATAAATGTCAAAAGATGAAAAGGTCAGTAGTACTGGTTAGATGATGTTTCTGGTGAGGTATTGGGAGATTATTTAGGAAGATATTTGTAGTTCTGATATAAAAAATGGAGGATTTTATGTATTCAGAACATGATATAATATTTCCTTAGATTTATTGGTTAGATGACCACTGCCAGCTTTTGATCATTCATGTGAGTGAAATGGCACTGTTAGAAAGAATCTAGGAATCATTTCTAAGAATTATCATAAATTGATCAGAAAACTAAGGACTTCAGGGAATCTTCTTCACTGATATTATTTTGAACCATGGACTTTCAAAGATAAAGGCAGGTTTGATAAATGAACAACTGATCTGATACTTATATCCTTAAATGTGAATGGAATAAACAATCCAATAAAACAAAAGAGTGGGAAAGGGATAAGAAAATAAAAGCTAACTTTTTTGTATATCTTGCAAAGTGTCTAAAAAGTAAACACTTTTACAGAATAAAAATGAAAGGCTGAAACAAAATTTACTGTATCAAATGAATTTCCCAAAGCAAAAATTGTGATTATGCTATCAGAGAAAACAAATTTAAAATTATAATATCAAGAGATATAAATAAGTAAATTATATTCTGCTTAAAATTTCTATTGGTAACAAACAGATTTTTTAAAAAAAATTTAAATTAATTTTATAATTATAACATTTTTGACAGTACTTATGCATAGGTAATTTTTTACATTATCCCTTGTATTCCCTTCTGTTCTGAGTTTTCCCCTCCTTCCCTCCACCCCCTCCCCTAGATGGTAGGCATTCCCATACATATTAAATATGTTATAGTATATCCTAGGTACAATATATATGTGCAGAACCGAATTTTGTTGTTGTTACAAAGGAAGAATTGGATTCAGAAGGTAAAAATAACCTGGGGAGAAAAACAAAAAATGCTAACAGTTTATACTCATTTCCCAGTGTTTCTTCTCTGGGTGTAGCTGATTCTGTCCATCATTGATCAATTGGAATTGGATTAGATCTTCTCTATGTTGAAGATATCCACTTCCATCAGAATACATACAGTATCCTCATACAGTATTGTTGTTGAAGTGTATAATGATCTCCTAATTCTGCTCATTTCACTCAGCATCAGTTGATGTAAGTCTCTCCAAAACAAACAGATTTTAATACCAACTATCAAAATGCCCAAATTCATTAAGGAAAAGTTAACTGAATTAAAACAAGACACACATTAACTTGATAATTGTAGGAGACTTAATGTTCCTCACTCAGAGTACCCTAGGACTCTATCATATTTTTCCCCAATGACTTAGATAAAGAAATTAAGGGCAGGCCAAATTTGTAGATGACAAAATCCAGAGAAAACTGATATACTGAATGGCAGTCAGGATTTAAAAACATCTTAACAAGCTAGAATTTTGTAATTACTATAAAGACTCCCATTTGGGTTTAAGCATATCAACTTAACCAATATAAGATGGAAGGAAGAGATGTAATTTCCTAGCATTTTGACTGGAAGATTTGAAGTTTTTAGTGGATGAATCGATAGTATGATAATCCAGTTAAAACACACTCACTCATTTCTAGATGGTTATGAGAAGTATTCAGTCCAAGATTAGGAAAGTAATAGTTACTATTATAGTTACTTTGTTGGACCCCATCTGGAATATTTTAAAAGAAATCTAGAAAGCATCGATTAATAGATGACCAGGATGTTAAAGGACCTGAAAATATCATTTGAATTTTTTTTCCTACTCTGAGAGTCTATGAGTCTTTAATTCTATGATGAAACCATATAGACATCTCTTGGGATTCCTCCTTCTGCCAGAAACAAAGTAAATAATGCATTCTTGGCTTGGCTTAATGACAATTTTATCCTTAGCTAGAAGGAAAATTGATCATCTAAACTAGATTCAGATACAACTAAACTTAGCAAGCCATCTATATATTTTTCCAAGTCATTTGCAACTTCTGAGGACTTAGAAATGAAATATAAAACATGAAAAAATATACTGCTGATCTGGCTTTCACAAAATAAACATCTTAGATATGGATATCTTTGAGATTTGGTCATATTATAGAACCTGTAACTAGAATATATGAGTAAATATACATTATTCAAGAGACCAAAAATATGTAAGAGATTATATGTTAAAGAGAAAATATTCATATGCAGAAATCCAGAGATAGAGAAAGATAACACAATAGGAACTATTTGGGTAAAGATCAGTTGAAAGAGAAACAAAATGCTTGGTCATTGGAGATTAGCTGGAAGAACAAGAAAGCAGATGAAGAGTCAGGATGCTGATCACAAGATCACAAGCCTGACATAGATATGTTTTGGGACTGTTGGGGGACTTAAGATGATCAAAACATATTCTGGCAGCATAACTTCATGCTTGCCTTAAAGATAATCTTGTCTTTTGGAAGGTAAAAGAAACAATGAGGAATAACTGTATTCTATATCTGAATATAAGGAGGAACTGGTTACTAGAGAAAACAATGAGAAATTTAACAAGAGAGTGTTAAAATGACTCCCTCCCATCACCTCAGAATGTATATTAGAAAAGTAGAGGAAGATAGACATATACTTTTAGTTTTGAAGTACAAGTTTACAAAGTGCTTGAGGGAAACATTGATAGATTTCCATGTACTAAAATTTTATAGAAGTCAGTACAGAAAGAATGGATTCCTTTTAATAATAAACTTCCAAAGGCAGAAAAAGAAGCAATTTTGATGAGGAAAAAGTTAATTGCCTCAAAAAACCAATATGGGTACACAGAGAATATGCCAATCAATCTAGATTTAAGAACATATGTACACATACATACAAACAGATATACATACACACACACATATATATATATACATGCACATATCTATCTATACTTTAAAACATATGAATACTATCATAATGCTGACTATTATCACTATATAGATATATAGTGACAGTGATAGAAGCAAGGTCAAATAATAGATGCATAAAATAGTGTCTGGGATACTGACATACCTATAATAATAGGAAATTTAATAAAAATCTATTACTTAGAATTAAGTAGTCTGACTGCCAGATTAGCTAAAGGGACCTTGGGCTATATTAAAAGAGGAGGACTAGTTTCCTGGAATAAGGAAGTGATGATAGTCCTTCTAAACTGTGTCTTGTCAGAGCACACTTGGCATAAGCTATAAAAAATGATTTGAGGAATTTTTATATTTCATGGGTGCAATCTGTAGGATGTCTTGTTCTTTGTTTTTGTTACATAATGTACTTTGAAGTAGTTCATCTTTAGAAATATGCTGTTGTCTATTTAAGCCAAATTATTTCCTAGATATGCCTCTCTTTGGTTTTCATTGCCTTTGTATTACCCTTAAGTTTGATCTTTTTTCAGAATTTTACCCTTCCTGCATTTCTCGGAGAATGCTCACATAAAGGAGATACAACTTTATGTCAGGGAGCATCCTGTGAATATTGCAAATGTGAGGATCTTTTCCCAAATAAAATCCAATTTCTCTATTTTATTTAAATCCGGATCTAATATGTATGTACATATGTATCTATATATTACTACCCACAATAAAATATAATGTATATAATGATAGGAGGTTTATTTTGTTTTTTATACTCTATATCAAGTTCATTATATATTATATATGCATACCTATATTTATACACACATAGACATGCATTTATATGTTATGTTATCTCATATTTTAGAATCAGGGGACCATAATTTTAGATTTGGAGAGGATTGTAGATACTACGAATTTCAACCCTCATAATTTAAAGATAGGAAAACTGAGACCCTAACAGTTGAAGTGACTTGCAAAATTTCACAGAAGTAGTAAGTGACAAAGACAGGATTGAAGTTCAGATTTTCTGACTCCAAAATCAGTATTCCATTATACCATGCTATATTTCATTTTATTATATTATTTTGAGAGGCACTATGGCATAGTGTTTAAAAAAAAAAGACTTTGATTCAGATCTTATCTCTGATACATACAGTTTGTGTAATGCTGAGTTAGTCATTTATCTTACATATGCCTCAGTCTCCTCATTCATAAAAGTGAATGGTTTGGAATAAATGGCTACTGAGATATCTTCCAGCCAAAGATCTATGATGTTATGATCTGAAACTGGGAAATATATACCAATGTATATGTAGATCAATGATTAACAGAAAATTATAACCTTAAATATGAGTGGATTAATTTTATCTAATTAAAAAAAGAAATGTGTTAAAGATAAGAAAAAATAATATTTTTTGTCATATAGGAAAAGCATTTAAAAATACAGATACACAAAATGAAAATTATGAGAAGGAACAAAATATTTTATACTAATACAAAATATGAGATAATATAACATGTAAATGGATATCTATATGTGTATATAAATACAGGTATACATATGTTATAATGAATATAATATAGATTGTAAAATGATAAAATAAGTATACAATTATTATTTTTATTGTTGGTAGTAAGATATAAATACATACATATATACATACATACATACATACATACATATTAGGCCCAGATCTAAATAAAATAGAGAAGTTGGATTTTATTTGGGAAAAGTATCTCACATTTATAATAGTTATAGCAAGCAACTTAAAAACAGTTGCAATTAAAATCTCAGATAAAAATAATAAAACTGATATTGAAATGAAACAAAGAAACTATCATTCTTAAGGGTATCACAGACTATAAAAATTATTTGTAATGAAATATGGAGAGAATGATTCCATGTTATTACTGTTTCTAATTTATGAAAACAAAGATTCATTAGAACAAAAATCACTGTTTATAACATAATGTCTATCATCCATATAGCAAAATCATTCAAGTTGCCTTGGTAGATAAAACATCAGAATAACCTTGTTCAATGACCCTATGATAATAAACCATCAGGAGAACCATAAAACTTGCAAATGTATCTTTGCCAAAGATATTCAGCACCATGATGGAAGAGATCCAGCACAGAAGATGAAAGAATTATATGACAACAAAAGAGATGGGATGTTATATATTAAGAATGAGGGATGATGTAAAGAAAGATAGTAGTATAATGTTTAATAATCCCAAGGATCCCAGCTATTGAGGAAGGAACTCATTGCCCAAAACCAATGACAACAAAAACAACAACACTGCTGAACAAACTGGAAAAACATCTGCAAAAATGAGACATGGCTCAACATTTCATAAAACATATCAAGATAAGCTCTAAATGAGTACATGACTTAGACATAAAATATGGCATCATAAATAAATTATATAGACAAGAAAGGAAATACCTGTCAGATATATAGATGGGGAAGAGGTCATAATCAAACAAGTGATAGAGAGGATCACAAAAAGTGAAATGGACAGTTTGATAATATAATATTAAAAAGTTTTTGTATATATCGATGTAGTTAAAACTAGAAACAGCTAAATTGGAAATTTTCTTCATTCTTCTGATAAAGGTCTCATTTGTAAGATTATACACACACATACATGTATGACTACACATAAACATAGAACTAATTCAAATTTATAGGAATAGGAAGTTTTCAGAGGAAGAAATACAAGATTATAAATAACCATATGAAAAGTGCTTTAAATGTTTAAAGAAATGTAACTTATACTACTGGGCTTATATCCCAAAGAGATCTTTAAAAAGGGAAAGGAACTGTGCAAGAATGTTTATGGCAGCCCTCTTTGTAGTGGCCAGAAACTGGAAACTAAGTGGATGCCTATCAATTGGAGAATGGCTGAATAAATTGTGGAATATGAATATTATGGAATATTATTGTTCTGTAAGAAATGACCAACAGGATGATTTCAGAAAGGCCTGGAGAGACTTACATGAACTGATGCTGAGTGAAATGAGCAGGATGAAGAGATCATTATATACTTCAACAACAATATTATATGAATATCAATTCTAATGGATGTGGCCATTTTCAACAATGAAATAAAACAAATCAGTTCCAATAGAGCAGTAATGAACTGAACCAGCTATACCCAGTGAAAGAATTCTGGGAGATAACTATGAATTACTACATAGAATTCCCAAATCCCTCTATTTTTGTCCGCTTGCATTTTGGATTTCCTTCACAGGCTAATTGTACACTATTTCAAAGTCCAAATCTTTTTGTACAGCAAAACAACTGTCTGGACATGTATACATATATTGTATTTAATTTATACTTTAACATATTTAGCATGTATTGGTCAGCCTGCCATCAGGGGGAGGGGGAGGGAGGAGCGGAAAAATTAGAACAAAAGATTTGGCAATTGTCAATGTTGTAAAATTACCCATGCTTATATCTGGTAAATAAAAACTATTAAAAAAATTAAATTAAATAAAAAAAAGAAATGTAACTTAAAACAAATTTCAATTTCTTTCTTTATTGGCAAAGTTGACAAAAATAGAAAATGTCAGATACTAGACTATGGGAAAATAAGTACATTAATGTGCTACTGGTAGAACTGCAAATGGGTCCATTCTGGAAATCAAGTTGGAACTATATCCTGAAAATTATTAAACCATATATGTTATTTGACTCAGAGATACCACTGTTTGATATCCTAAAGACAGAAAAAAATTAATGAAAAGGATTGAAATGTACAAGAATATTTATAGCAGCTGTCTTTGTTGTGTCAAAGAATTGGAAACTAAAGCACTGCCCATGACTTGAAGAATGGGTAACCTTATGGTTTATATGTATGATGGAATAATATTATGCTGTAAGAAATGATGAAGAAGATATTAATCATTTCTTATAGCATAATGATATTATGATATCTTTTTTATCACCATTTTTTCTTTTAGCCATCTCAAAATCTACTTAATTTCCTTTTTTTATTGTCACAAAAAGTCTAACTTTTACTTTAAAAGCTTAGTTACTTCAGTGAAACGGTGGTAGAGGTGTATAAATGAATACTGAGAAAAGTGAAAAGAACAAGAACAATTTGTATAATAATAGCAATATTATAAAGGGAAATCTTATCAACACAATGACCAGCTAGAATTCCAGAGAATATAAGATGAATCATGTTACTAACATCCTGGTAGAAAGATGATGAACTCAGAGTATAGATTCTCTCTGTCTCTCTCTGTCTTTCTGTCTCTCTGTCTCTCTGTCTCTCTGTCTCTCTGTCTCTGTCTCTCTCTCTCTCTCTCTCTCTCTCTCTCTCTCTCTCTCTCTATTTCATACACACACACACACACATACACACACACATACACACATGGTCAGTGAGGAAATTTTTTTGGATTTAAGGAGCATATTTGTAAAGGGTTTATTTTTCTTGTTTTCTAAGTTGAGGATGGAGGGAGATGGGAGATGGAGAATGCAGATCTAAAACAATGTATATTTTTAAAAAGATTGAGCGATAATAGGAATATAGACATTGTGTTATGTTATGGGACAGAACTCTGAATTTAAAACAAGGATTCTTACAAGGTGCTAACTCAATGGAATTGATAAAGATAATGATTGTTTAGCATGGTGCTTAACAGTTCTCAAGTTCAGGACATGTACTTAGTACTTAATATAGTTCTACATTATTCACACTTATGGTGAGAAAGCATATAAGTTGGGATAAACAGACAGAATAAGAACCAGGGAAGACCGAGACCCTGGTGGTGGTCCTCCTGCCTTCCCCACAGAAACCAAGATATATTCTGGGGTATCTCAAGAAAGCTGGCCCAGGCCTCAGGCAAGGAAACAATAAAGGATTTGGACTTTAACACCTGGCTGTTCCTGTGATGATTACTCTGAACTGAAATGAAGGCTGCTCCCCAAAGAGACCCCAAAGAAACTGAACCAAAAGAAAACATTACAGTGTTCCAATGTTATACTTAGAATGCCAGTAGAAATCAATGAAGACTTTCCAGTTCATCCAAATGAGGTTCCATTTGATGAATTTTTTGAAGAGAACATATGACTAACCATAGACAATACTCAAGATGAGGATATCTGGATGAGTTGCAATTTGTATCACTTATGGTGTATTATCAAATCAATGAGGTTTAAGATTCAATTGAATATTTTGAGTATTTGATATGATTTGATGTAGAACCTAGGCTGTTACAATAAAAAAATGTTGCGGTGATTAAATGAAAAAATGCCTTTGTGTGTGTGTGTGTGATAGCTAAAGAAATTGTAATACAGAAAGGAAATGAAATATTATTTTACAATAAGAAATAATGAATTTTAAAAATTTAGAAAAGAATAGGAACAATATCCACTGGTGGAGAGTTATATAAGGAGGAGCAGAAATAAAATGCACACAATTAACCACAATGTAAGTGAAAAGAAAAGGAAAACAAGTGAAACTCAGCACTTCAATTAAAATGACCAAGATTACAACTAAAGAAAAGATAAATGGATCTAACTCCTTTTTTTTTAAACACGTGAAAGTCAATGGGAATGAAACTTTCATAGATTATTGCACTTTGTTGAAATGTTGATTGGTTTTACTGAACTACTTTTTTTTTTCTTTCCTTGTAATCATTGTTATAAGAGATGGATTATAAGGGATTGCTGGATAGGAAATGGTCTGGAAATATTAAATATATAAGTGATATAAAAAATGAAAAGTAAAAACTTTTTAAGTGAAAGAAAATTGGTATGATTATAAATAGCATTAATAATAACATTAGTGGTTCATTTTAATGAAGTTCAATCACTATCTCCTATATGACTTTTTGTAAAAGTCAAGAAGAAAAATAATTTTATGAATACATTTTAACTAGGAAATCTGTTCTAGCTTGATCTATTTGCATGAATATCCCATTTAAAAATATACATACCAATGATTTTAATACAATGAATTGTTAACCAACAGAAAGACTTTCCTTTAGGGGAAATGAACTCACTAAGCAGATGGTGAAAAGGATGTGATGGAAAGAGGAGTAGAAAATCCATGTCTGTCTCATTTTAGATACTAAATCTTGACAATAAAAATTCATAGAAATCCTAACTCATGCTAATGATAGTTTCTTCTGTACAGTAAAAGTAATAGAGTAAGAAATTACATTAATATAATTATAAAATGCTTTACATGCATTAGCTTATATTTATACAAAGTACTTTACAAATAGGTATTTTATTAGTTATATTATGCCAAATTTGTATGGTAAGAATAGCAACAATCCAGTATTAATTATCTTCACTTTATAAGTGAAGAAACTGAGATAAATTACTGCTTTTACTGGAAGGTAAATTTTAGGGAAATAAAGTGACTTGTCAGAGAATATTTGATATGCCTATATAGTTCCAGTCTTCTAGCTCATATGGTATACTTATGAGAATCCTTCTTCTCTCTATAATTTCTTCACTCTTTTTTCATTTCAGTCCTCTTTCTGAAATTTTCCTCTGTATTAAGATTCCTAATCTTTGCAGCATATACCCAATAAAGCAAACTAAAACTGTCACATATATAACCATTTGCCACTGCTCTGTCCTTGATAGAACAGGCATATATTCATGAAGATCTAAATGTTATTTTCTGAGATTTTGGATTATTTTACCATTATATAAAATTATATTCATCTATATTCTCTGGGTTCTTCTGGGCTATAATCAAGCCTTGATGTCTTATAGATTTGGCTTGCCATCAAATTACAGGGAAATTTTTTTCTCATCCCCCTCCAACCACCATTAATGATAGAAGTTAAAGTAGTTAAATGATGTTGGTTGGATGCTGTGCACAGAATGTATTTATCTAAAAAATTCAATAACTTCAACTACTTGTTGCTACTGGATAATTTCCTTATTAATTCTCCTTGGGTTTCAAAACAGGGTAGCACAAGGATATCTCAAATTTTACTAAAATGGCCCACATTCTCTCAATCTCCTCTTCCTATCTCAGGAAAAGCTGAAGAAAATGTCCTCTCCCTTTTAATTTAGATTTCTCTTTCTTGATCTTGACTTATGCTTTTTGATTAGGACTAAAATCATTGCAAATAACTATATATTTTATTAGCAATTTCAAAAAATATACAAACATAAACAAGCATTACAATAAATCATAGCAGGCTTTAATATAAATGATAGTGATAGGGAGCATTGAATTTTTTCCATTTTTCCTTCTCATTAGTCAGAGATGGGAATGAAAAGTAAAAGCATTAGAGAAAGATTATACAACATGATTACTAGGAAAGTAGAGAAGAGAGGAGTTAATGGACTAAACCTTTGTCATCTTACCAGCTACACTTTGCTCTCCACTTTAATCCATATATTCTTGTTTGCCTGAAAACTCCAAAACAGAATGAGGACTCAGTTCTGTTTGTTTTCTATGTTTTCTGTTACAAGAGCATCTCTCAATCTACTTCCACTTCCATTTTATGACAAACCTTTAGTTCCAAATATATGATTTACTATTATACTATAATTCAGAGAAAGAAGCATGAATGAACATCAAGACAGCATAGTCTTACTTCTCTTACTATTCGTCCAAGGTGTGACTTTGAGTACCACTTAAACTTCTGTCTGCCTCAGTTTTCTAATCTGTAAAATGAGGAAAATAATTCCTCCTACCTACCAAGATTGTTGTAAGGATAAAATGATATAGTATTTGTAAGGTGCTTTTGAAAGTCTCCAAGCTGTTAGATGGCTTCTCTTTCAGAAACAATAGCCTAAGTTTTTGAGATATATTAGCATTTATTAAAAGCCAATTCTATTATAAATCTAGGCAGATCTTATTTATAATAGTGATTCATTTATATTGCTGCCCAGTTGGTATGATAGAAAGAGAACTTGACTGGGCATCAAAGGACATGGGTGCAAATTCTGACTTTGACAATTCAGTTTCAGACTTATTTTACTCAGGGATAAGCATCAACATCACTAAATGCCTCCAATCATGCACTCTCCAGTAGGACCTCTACTCCTTCTCCACATGGTTTTTATGTTCCAGGCAATCATAGAATTGTCTGCACATCTCTACTCATACTATCTCCCTTTCAAGATCCCCTTTATATGTTTTTTTTTGCCTTTTGGGATGTAATCTACTCAGAGGCACAATTATTTTTGCTTGCTTTTTATTTGTATCTCAAGCATTTTGGATAGTTTATTGATACATATTAACAAATTCTCTCTCTCTCTCTCTCTCTCTCTCTCTCTCTCTCTCTCTCTCTCTCTCTCTCTCTCTCTCTCTCTCTCTCTCTCTCTCTCTCTTTCTCTCTCTCTTTCTCTCTCTTTTGCCCTCCCTCTCTTTCTCTCTCTTTTGCCCTCCCTCTCTTCCCCCTCCCTTTGCCACCTGTGTAAATCAATTAAGTCCTCTGGGTCTTAGTTTGTTTATTAAAAAATAAGATTAGATGATCTTCAATGTACATTTCAACCTTAAATCTATTTTCTTATGATCTTATGATCCTTTGAAGGGCTACTCTTAGACTATATGTCCATACAAACACCTAGTGGCTTATTCAGTCTTTATGATACATGTGTTCTAATCAAATAACTTTGTTATTATTTAGATTATTGCAAAATGTTACATAGGATTTAATTTGATGTTTGAAGCTCTGTTTCTCTCCATTCTAATCCCTTACTTCTATTATCAGAAATAATGGGATTTAGCTCTAATTAATTATCTTAGAAATAGTAGGAAAATTGGAGAAAAGAAAACTAGCAATCTGGTCACAAAATGGCTCTCAAACTGGGTAACTATAGGTTAATGAATGTAGATATCAGGAATGGGGTAGGGGGAACCTCTTCACCCAGCAGCTCATTATGCAGCAGCTCAGCATGTTTATTAATCATTGTGCACAATTAAAATGCCATTTCATTCCTCTAATTAAAACAAGTAGTTCCCCGAGGCTAGCACCTGAACTAATGAAGCCTGGTGCCTATGGATTACATTCAGAAAAGGGAATTAAACAATCTAGAAAGCAATATGTTTATCAAGTTGTCTAGGCAACAACAAATTGTGTTTTATGACATCATCAGAAAGTGGGTGGGGAAAAAGATGGTGGTTTTAAGGAAACAGTGATGCCTCCTTTCCCAAACAAAATTCTGATTCAAGGGTAGGAAATATTAATACAACTTTAAATAATCGGTTTCTATTTCCTCTCGTTTTTCTCTCATTTTTCTGACATTACTTTCCTAGTTCTTTTTCTACTAACAAATTGATTCATAGCATTTAATATATTCATTTCATTCAAAGTAGACAATAAAATAATTTAAAAGAATTACTCAGTGAATAGTTTATTTAGGATTGGTTTGGGGTTAGGATAGTAAAATGTAAGTTCCTTGAGGACAGGGCTATTTTAAATTCTTTTTTGGTATGCTTTGATTCTACAAGGCACCATCTTGCACCTAGCAAGAACTTAGTGTTTCCATTAATTAATTAATTAATTAATTAATTAATTAATTAATTTATTTATTTAATTGAATTGATTAGAAATTATCCCACCAGGATAATTATATAACTTTTCTTAGAGTCAACTAGATGGGTGGCAAATTGGTATGCTAGGTATAATAAGATTTCTGATTTTTCTTGACTTCTATAAAGGTAGGAAATGGTGAACAGGATAAGATGAATCATGATGTGATAAATATGAATGAAACCTGGAATTAGCAGGCTTGACACTTCCTTCTCAAAATCTACTTGACCCCCTTCATGGGGGTGGGTGGGAGTGAGGCAAGTTGGGGAGGAGGGAATGGATAAAATGAGGAATAGGCAGAGCTCAGGAAAATGAGTTTGACTAGATGACCTCTAACATCCTTTCCATTGCTCATAAATTCTCATATATAAATTTAGTTTATAACTGCACTAAGACTTTAGGGATATCTTGTATCTCTAAAAGAATTCATTCCCCCCCCATAGCTCAAATTCTCTTTGCACTGATGGTTTTTGTTTCATACTAGTAGTCCCACATAGGTTATGAAATGTAGCTTTATTCCCATCAATTAGAATCATAAACCATAAAGAAGTGGGTGATCATCAGATCCACAGCATGCACCATGATGAGCCCTGGATAACAGCTCCAGGTCTGTCTAGGATGAGACCAAAGTAGCAGTTTAGGTGATGGAGAATTTATTTGAATGGACTGAAGTAAGTTCAAAGTGGAAGATGCAATCTCATTATCTTTCCATTTTCCTCTTTTATTCATTCTCACTTAGGACATCTTTACTTTCTCTTCTCTAATCTGCACCTTTTCAGGTTCTATCAGCAAGTAAAATCACAATAATCATGGCTTTGACAACAATATCAATAGAAGCATCCAGTCAGGGCATTAGGAAGAAGGTGATTGCTATTATTATTATTATTATTATTATTATTATTTTATTGTAGCCTAAACCCAGACAGCAATGGACTGGGAAGTGGAAATTTCAAGTTCAGATTATAGATTTAGAACTGGAAGGGAGTTTTGAATTCATCTAGTGCAAAAGCCTTTTTTTTTTCCCCCCTTCAAATGAGATCACACAAGCCCAAGTGTGAAAGGTGTTGCCTATGTCATATAGTAGTGGTATAGTTAGGACTCAAAACCATTTTCTCAAAGGCAGTGGTTCTCAAAGTGGGGTTAATCCCCAAGACCCTTTTAAGGGTATCTTCAAGTTCAAAATTATTTTCACATAATAATACTAAAATATTTTAATTCTAAAAAGGTAATTATCAATAGATATAACTGATATAAAACAAAGATAAAACAAAACTGCCCTCAGTAATATTTAAGAGAGTAAGATGTTCCTGAGATCAGAAAACTTGAGTACTCTAATGCTTCTTTTCATGATTCTCTTTCTCTCTTCATTGTCTTAGTTTTGCCTTTGGGATCTCTAGGGATAGAGACTTCAATGAGCATTCTTTATAATCCATTTTAGTTTTTAATTTCTCTGCTAACTGGAAGTTGTTCTTATTTCTAACCTAAATTTCTCTTGCTGCAATTTAAACTCATTTTCTCTAATACTACACAGTAGGAAATATAACTTGGTCAATAAGAAGACATCACTAGAAACTTGCAGCAATCAGCTAAGCACTCAGATTAAACGTCATGGTAACTCGGTTTCCTAAGCATTTTTGGTGTATTAAAACAAGTTAATCAACCATAAAATGCAAACTCATCAGAACCTAGGTTCTTATTCAATTAACTTCTGGCCTCTAGAAACTTGTGTTTTCTTTTTAAAAAGTCACATTTTGCAAAGAAAGAAAAGATCTAGGCTGAGATGGGAAATTCCAAATGTTGAGTGAGAGCCAAACTGTTCAAACTAAGATGTATTATCCCTAATTATTATTTTGTAAAAAAATAAAAGCTCTTTATTTACTCAGAAGAGAGGAATAATACCTGAGATTTCATGAAAAAATACTGAAGTTTTGTAATTGCATGTTTGAAATGACCCTCATATTCTTATCCCATATTTATTCCAAAACATCAGATAAACCAGGAATATGAGGCGAAATAACTATTAATATAATACCAGCAACATATACATTTGTGTGCATGGAGATTTTGCTTTTGTATAGATTAATAGCTTCATAATGCCTTTATTTAGCTACAATGAGGTCATCATTTCATAGCCAAATTATTTTAGCATAAACTTTAAAAAGTTTCCAAATCCTTCCTAGAGTCTCAGCACTGTCGCATGGTAGCCTTTGGCAGCAAAAAGTTCCCAAGTTCTAGTTATTTCTGATTATTTTTTGACATATGGTTGTGGGTAAAGGAGAAGAGGATGGGGAAGAGAATGTAAAGAAAGATATAAAGTTGTGGTTCAAACTCTCTTAAGTCTCAGGCTACTGCTATTCAATGATTTCATTCAGAAGCTATCATATGTCACACTAAGGTCATGTTGAAAAGTCAGCCTCTAGTGACAATTACTTCAGAGTAAGTGGTAGATAACAAATATAGGTATGTAATATACTTGCAGAGTATTAAGCAGAAATGTGCTATAGATGTTAAAAATTGTCTCCCCTCTAAACACAAACAAAAAACAAAACAAAACACATGCTAATCACTGTAATCATTTAAGTTTAATCTGTTTTTATGAGTATTTTTCATCACTTTCTTAAATCTAGATTACCAACAAATCAAGGTTGAAAATTGAAGTAGAAACTTTTGTGAACTATTGAGTTGTGGCACATAAATCTAAAAACCTAAAAACGTGAACAAAATGAACATTATCTTTAGAAACTTTCAAGCAAATTTATTTTTGATTATTGGAGAAAGTATGAAGACTCTTGTTTAGATATACATTGGATTAGATGGACTCCAAGAACATTTGAAACTCTAAGGCTTTTGTTTTTGTTGACTACAGAAATACCATTAAAGGTATTTCTTATATTTATGACTCTCTCTTCTCTTACTTCTTTTTATTTCTAAAGCTTGGCAAAGAACTTAAATAGTTACTTTAATCAAATTGTTTAAATCTATTTCAAGATATTATTGTGCACTTATACCATAATAAATTCATTTAAACAAATATGAATATGTAATGTATTTACTACATGCAATATTAGTCACTTTATCACTAACACTTATACAATGTTAGGGATCCAAAGACAAAATACAATATTGCCTGTCCTCAAGGAGCTTATAATCTATTGGGATATGTTTGCAAATAAATAAATAATAAATATTCTCAAAAGAGAGAGGATATAAGGTAGGGAACGGCTGTAATCACACCTCTGCACTCTTCAGCTGTGCTACCTTTATTGAAGGAAGCAAGGAAGTCTATGCACTGGATTTTAGAAATATGAATTTAGAACTAGTGAAGTATTAGAGAAAAGAAAAGAACTAAACATTTGTATAATTTCCATTATGGGTCAGGCACTATATTTTACAAGTATTATCTCATTTGACAGAGCCCATGTATTCCAATTTATAAATAAGGAAACTAGGGGCTATTGGGTTTAAGTATCCTGCCTCACATCACACAGGGAATAAGATTTTGAGTTTAGGTCCTCTGTTGCCTGAGCCAGGCATTTATCTACTTTATCAATGTTTCCTCCTTATGGTGGGGAAAACATTTATTGCAGACATGAGATACCACTTGGGCAAAGCCTGAGGTAGAGGAGAACTGTGTGTATAGATACCCTGCAGTTTAACTACAACAGTATTAAACATGAAGGCAGAAAATACTGAGTTCAAATCTTGCCTCAGACAGGGGTGTATAACTAGGACAAATCAATTAATCCATTCCAGCCTAATTTTCCTTTTCTATAAAATAGTTAACTTGCTCAGAAAATGTTATGAGGATCAAATAAAATGATTTATGTAAAATGCTTTGCAAATGTTAAAATACAGTATAAAATTTAGCTATTATTATTATGTAGATGGGAATAATATAAAATACAATATTAGAAAGATAAACAAAAGCCAGCATGTAGAGGGCTTTAATTGTCTCTATTATGGAGCTTATCTTTGAAGTAAGAGGAGCCCTTGAAGGTTTGTATATGTGTCTGAGACATAGTTATAACCCTGTTTTAGGCACATCAGTTTGACAGGGGATATTGGAGAGGGTGAAGTCAAAGAAAACAGTTAGAATGCTATTTAAATAGCCAGGCAAGGGAGTCTAAAGTAGAGCACAGGCTGAATGAATGGAGAAGAAGAACAGATGCTAGAGACATTATAGAGGTAGAATTAGCAACTGATTTGATATGGGAGTTGATGAGAAAAGAGTCAAGAATTGCAAACCTGCATTACTGGAAGTATGGTTATAGTCTCAATAGATGAACAGAACTTTGGAGACAGAATTAGTTGGGGAAAAATGAGTTCCATTTTAGACACTTCAAGTTTGAGGTGCTAATGAGTCTCCAAGCTAGTAAAGTCCAGTAGAGATGAGTAAGTAATGAAGGTAATCTTTCAGGAGAGAGATAAGAGCTGAATTTAAAGATGTGAGAATTCTCTGTGTGGAAATGGTCAGTGAAAATATTTGAAGTCCCTGAAAAGGTAAAAGAAGAAAAGTTTTTAGATAGAGCCTGGAGAAAGTCAACAATTAGCAGATATAAGAGGATAATAATCTAGGAAAGGAAACTTCAAAGAAAACTTCAGACAAGTTGGAGAAAAACCAAGAAAAAAGTAGTATGGAATTTAAGGGAGAGGAGAGTGTTTAGGAGGCACAAATTGTTGACAGTGTCAAATGCTAGAGGCAGGTCAAGTAAAATGAAATCTGAGATCTAGGTCTTTACAATATAGTACAGATGACCCAGACAATAATTAAACATAATAAATAAATAAATGGAAAAAAAATAAATGCAGATTTTAAAATACAGTCAATCTGTGTGTGTGTGTGTATGTGTGTGTGTGTGTTTGTGTATGTGACCAGTCAAATCAACAAGCATTTATTAAATTCTGATTTTGTGATAAAGAATAATGAGACAAAGAAATTTTTTAAAAAAGATACTTGCCCTCAAGGGGCTAGCTTTCTAATGATAAAATTAACTAGCTATGTTATGTATATCCTTAAAGCTGAAGAGACAATGAGTGAAGATGAAAATAGCCATAGTTTTTCACCTCTGAAGTTTTTCCAAGGGAATAAGGGAAGGCTGTGAATTGAACACTTGAATATAATTGAAAGGCTGTGCAGAAGGAAAGATGTGGAAAGTAGCTGAGTGGGAGGAAAAAAGACAATAATTACCAAGGCAGGATTCCAACACAGTTCAAGATTAATACCTATCTCAGGTTTCTCATTGGATATATAACAGTAACCCAGAGATTGTATGACTCCTGAAGCATAAAATAACATGACAATGTCTGTAAAAAGAGCTGGTGTCTCCAAACCAAGACAAAGGGGAGTTGAGTGCCAACTCCCAGAGAGTGTCTGAATCTGGTTACACCACTGGTAGAATTAAAAGAAAATCAACAGGCTCACTGTTACATATAAGGACATTCATTCTTGTGGGGCAGAAAATGATCACAATTTGCACAGGGGAGCTACAACTCACTAATCAGGTATCTTAAATTTTGATCTATTCAAGTATTTTTTCCAATTATCCAATTAGTTAAGTTGCCAATAAATTCTGTTCAACAGCTATATCAATGTTGATGATACCATACTTGGTTGTTTTAATCAAAACTTTGAAAACAAAAATGATATTCTGAATATAATTTTTAAAAAAAGGGTTAGCTATTGAGTTACCAGGTCATCTATTGGTTACTCAATTTTCTGCTCTCGATAATATCCTCAGAGTACTTTGTTCCTTCTTTTCGTGCCTTGTCTTTCTTCTGTAATGAAGGATGTTAGAGATTTATCTTTTATCATCAAGGAGAAAGTTTCCATCTTTCTTGGAAGAGGTTGCATCATATTCTATACTGTGGTCTTTGTTCAATACTTGTTCAATGGGGCTTTTTGTTGTTGTGAGGATCCAATCGGATCAAATGAAATAATGTTTGCAGAAAGAGCTTAGCACGGTGCCTAAGACTGCATGTTATTCCTTTATCTCTTATTCTTCATTATGACATTTCTTCATCCATTAATCTATCTATCTATCTATCATTGCTTCATTGTGATCCACTGATCTGCTACTTTTCTACTGTGCTTTCCATCTTGAGACCACACAACAGATTTCATCCCTTTTTGGAGCAAAACTTCCACATGAGAGTGAGACATCCAATGCTGAAGTAGATAGAAGGCCAGACCTATAATAAAGAAGATGATTTACTAGCTATGTGACCTTGGAAAAATAACCTTTTTGTCTCAGTTTCCTCAATTATAAAATTTGGATAATAAAAGCTCCTGCCTCCTAGGTGGCACAGTGGGTAGAGCACTGGATTGATGTTAGAAAGACTTAAGTTCAAATCTGGCCGCAGACACTGGCTAGCTGTGTGACCCTGACTAAGTCACTGAACCCTGTTTGCTAACATTTCCTCATTTACAAAATGAACTGAAGAAAGAAATGGCAAACCACTCTTGTATCTCTGTCAGGGAATGAGGTCAGAAAGAGTCAGGTATGATTGAACATCAAAAACTCCCCAGGGATGTTGTGAGGATCAAAAAAAATAACTAAAAATCACTTAACAACATGTCTGACATTCAATAAACATGATATTTAATATTTGTGCTCTTCATTTCTGAGTCCCTGTACCACCCCATCACCATGCCCTCTGCTTCTTCTTAGAGGCTTCCTGGCACAATTTCACTTGGCTAGTGCTGGCTAGACTGTCTTTTGTTCAACCTCACTCAAATAAATTTGCTTAGGGCACTAGAATTCCTAGGTTTAGACTTTTAAGACAAAGGCCACATTTCATAATTTTTTTAATAACTTGCAGGTTTTAAGATGAGCAGGTAGTCGATGTTACAAGAATTCAGGAATTTCATTGAATTTCATTTGATCCTCATAATAGCCTCATCTGTTAGGAAGACTCACTTTATAAAGAAGAAGAGCCTAAAAATCCTTAGAAATTAATAACTTTTCCCAAAGCACACAATTCACAAATAATATAGCTGGGATCAGAATTCATATCTTCTGAAATTTACCAAAAACTAATGTTAGCTATTTCCATCAGTGGTTCATCATTTAAGAAGGACTGTCAGTCATTCGATAGCTACGTCATTCAAAGATAGTCATTCAATTGCTGCAGCACTCAAGAAGGATATTCAGTCATTCAGTAAACATTATGAAGTATCTACTATGTGCTCAACAATCAGCAAATAAATGAAAATGCAAGAGCATCTTTGTCCTCAAGGAACTTTGATTCTGATGAGGAAAGGCAAGAAAGTTGAAAAGGAAGGGAATCATAGTGAAGAGAAAGCACCCCTTATAAAATATATTGGAGAAGATCAAAGATATGAAAAAGCAGTGTCCAATCAGAGGAGCAGAGGTTACTGATGAAATATGAGTACCACTGAGATTCATTCAATCTTGCAGGAAAATGAGATTTTCCAATGGTGAGCATCTAGTGCTGAAGAATGAAGACAGTTTTCTATTCTATAGGGTAATGTATAGTAAATATAGAAAAGAATTGCATTAATTTTTATGGAAGAGATTTATTTTCAGCTCTCCTCCCCATTTGCTTATCCTTTCTCTCACTCAGTTTATGCATGCTATATTCTATGTATATATTTATATTTATATTTTCAGGTAGGTATTGCATTGTAAATAAACTCTGTTTTTTCTTCTTCTTATAAATATAAAGCAAAAAGGAGCAGAATTGAGGAACCTGGTGAAGATAGAATGGGATGACTTGATCTGGTGTCTTCATTTTATGTTTTTTCCACTCTCCTGATAAAAATAGGTGAAAGGAATTAAAGATAGTTAGCCTGGAGAAAAGAACATGGGACAGTTGAAAGTTTTCTTTTTGTTCAGAATCTGAGGTAGGCAGACCTAGTCAGAATCTGGTGAAGGTAGAATGGGGAAGCTGAAGAAGTACAATTCCTCTTCTTGGCTGCTGCTTTCCCCTTGGTCTCTATAGAGGAAAAGCTCAGGACCAGGTCAACTCCCTATACCTTATCTTATTGTCCTGTTTCATCCTCCCCATATCAGATTTCTTTGTGATATCATTGCCAGCTCTTGTCTGTCTATCTTTTCTATCTACTTTTTGAAAATAAAGTTTATGACTATGGTGGTATTTGTCTAATACCAGATGAATAATGCCACCAATAATAATTAGTTATTAATAATATGATTATGTTTAATGATTATTCTTTATAATAACTTACATATAATTATATATCACAACACACATAATAATGTTATAATTACTTACTAATTATACATAATAATATGATAGGAATTCAGTGTATATTGTTGGCAACAGTAAAATATCAAAAATGTACAATATTTAGCTTAACCTTTCTTCATCCTTTTAGTAATAATGGTTTTACAATTTCTTCTCTCTCGACTTAGATATCTGATGCTGTCCTGAGTTCTATCTGGCAGGCAAAAATCTGATAAATGGCTGCTGAATGAGGAAGTTTGAGGATAGGATCACATGTTCTGCTGCACATGCTGAAATATTTATTCCTTCATTCATCAAGCATGGAGAAAAAGAACTAGCTTTGGTCTTAGAAAGACCTGGGTTCAAATACCAATTCTGCATGGTTTTATGTATGCAATTCACAATTTCCCTTGCCTCAATTTTTTCATCTGTAAGATCCATGATTCCATTATGATTCACAATAAGACCATGTGATAGGTAATTATTTAAAGCTATACTTTCTAAAGTTGTTTGTGTTTTAAAAAGAAGGTTGTGCAGAAGATACAGCTTTACTCTTTAATATTGGAGTATTAGAATCAGTATACTTTTCCCCTGGGCTCTTTCTAGGGTCAGGACACAGGATGGACATATTATAGATGGAAGATTGTTCAAGGTGTGGTCTGTGAATTCTAATACTGAAGAGCAGAAAATGACTGTAGCCTTGTTCTTGCTAAAAAAAAAAAAAAAAGTCTAGAATTGTCCTTCCTCACCCTTTCTTCCCCCCTTCACCTTATCAGAGGGGAAGAAGAAGAGATAGGATTCAGATTAAAAGCATGATAAGAATAGTCAAGGCAGAGGGGAAGAGATGGTCTAGCTTACGTTAAAAGTCCAGGTAAAACAAGGTAGGTTCAGGTTTCATCAAATATCTAAGAACAATTTTAAACAATTATTAGTCTTATGGATGAGGGCATACTTTTAGGGCACGAGAGGTTGAGCTTGACTTCTAGTATTGCTTAGCTATATTTATCTGGACAGTTCTCCGTTATCACTACTAAAGGTTTTCTTTTGTCTTTATGTACTAGCAAACACATTGTGGTAACTAAATGAGAGAAAGGTTTTGGGGTAGGCGTAACTGTTCTGCTGCACTTAGAATTAAAATGTCTTACTTTCTTCCTGCCTTTCTTCCTTTCTCCCTCCCTCCCTTCTTTCCTTCCACCCTTTCTTCTTCCCTTCCTCCTTTCTTCCCTCCCTTCTCTCTCCCTCACTTTCTTCCTCCTTCTCTTCCTTCCTTCCTCCCTTTCTTCTTCCCTTCATTCCTTATTATTTTTACAAGTGTAGGGTTGACATTTCAGAGATTTCTTGGTTCAAATCTTGCCTCAGCTTAATAGCTATGTGATCCTGAACAAATCACCTAATCTCTTAGTACTTCCCTTTCCTCATCCTTGAAAAAGAAAAGGTTTGACTTGACGGAACCTAACATTCTTTTGTTTCTCTATCTCTGTCTGCCTCTCATTCTATCATTGTTATCTTCTCTTCAGGATAGGATCATGAGCACAGGAAGAAGACTTCCTCTTTCTAACATAATGATATTTCACAAAATTAATTACATGTCCCATTCTCAACCTTAGAAAGGTATAGAAATGATTGATAGGATTTCTACTTATGGGTGAAGATGCCAGACCTGCCCAATTCAGTGCCAAACTTCATCTTAATCCTGACATAAGATATCTGTCTATCTTTGTAACATTTCCTGAGGTAGACTATGTGACAAGAATTTATCATCCAGAGAAATATTTCTGCCTAAACTTATGGGCCTCTGAAGAAGAAAGTGGGTAGAGAAAAGATTTTCTCCCCCTTTTTAACTCAGGGACTTATTTCTAGTTTCCTGTGTATTTGGCTATTATAAAAGATTCCGTAGAAAGGGTAGTTAGAAAAGCCAGTGAAATCAATGACCCAAAGGGGTTGTCTATAAGAAATAAGAGACAACAAGAGAATGAAGCTCTGGGAGGCTGCCAAGGAAAGGTAAGTGGTCTGGGGTCAGAAAGCTTAATTGTGAAATTGGATCTTCTTTAACATAGTGAACATGAAAAAGAACACATATCTGAGCAACTCAAGGATGACAGGACCAGGAACAATAACAGTATAGACTGAACAAATCACTCCAGAGAAAAACTTTTTTTTTTTTTTTTTTTTCCAGGGGTAAAGGGATGGGAGGGGAAAGAGTTATAAAATTAGCAAAGAAATGGGTTGCCCTAGAAAGATGAAGGCAATATATCTTGATTTTCGTGAATCACTTCATGCAATGGCTCACAAAACCTTACTTGCAAAATTAATTCAAATTGGCTGGATATGAGCACTGTCGCATGTATTGAAAACTGGCGGGTAATGATAAATGACATAGGGCAATAATAAACGACAGTATATCACAGGAAGGGGAGATGTTTAGTGCAGAGTAGAAAGGCTTGGAGTTTGCTCGGGTCTTATTTAACATCTTCATTAATGATCTGCAGGAGGGAGTAAACAACATATTAATGAAATCTGCAGATCTAAATTGAAAAGTGAACCCTAGTGAAAGCAGAGAAATGATTCAAGGGGACTTTGGGAGATTAGGAGCTGGAGAAAGAAAGAAAGAAAGTGAAAAGTAGAATTGAATTAAAAAAAAAACACCAGCAATTCAATGCATCTTGCCAATGTAATAGTAAACAAAGATTGCAGTCAGATAGAAAACCTAAAAAACAATGGCATATGACAGCATCAAAAGGGACTTCAAGGTGAGAGTAGACAGGAAAAGTAGGGAGATGGGGCCACATTGAAATAGAAAGACATTAATTTGGAAGGAACCTTAGAAACTACAGATATTTTTTGGAATACTTATCAGTTCTCAGAGAAATTTTATTTCATCCATCCTCATGACATCCCTAGCAGATGATAATGCACCTGTATTCAGAGAATTCAGTTAAAGCCAAAGGAAGGGAAGATGGGTTTATATTAAAAATATTTTAAAGACAACAACTAGAGAAGGCAATGCTGTTGAAGAGAGGTCAGAGGTGAATAGCCCTGATAAAAGCAGTCCTTATTCCCATATTTCTATTTACCCATAAGCCTAGACATTTCACAGAATTTCCTCAATTTTTGTTTGTGGATCCAGAGGTAAATTCTCTTGTACAACAGAGAGATCTTGGTTTTCTTTTTATTTTATTTTGTTTTGCTTCCAGAAGCTTTGATTATGAGGACAGAATACTGAGAGGGAAATTTCATCCTATTGGATTTTCTACAAGGGAAATCTTTTGACAATATTCAGAAGCCAGAACAGTTTGGTATACATTTATAAATAAGGACCTTTAAGTAAGGGTGATAACAATATTTATAGTGTCTAGTGCAATGCAGATGAGTAAAGTTATTCTACTGTAGATTTAGTTTGGGTGATGTTTTGGAAAATCCAAAACAATTAGGAAAAAACTTACATGCTTACCAGCTATGCAATGCACAAACAGTAATGGATTGAATATCTTCTGTGCCTACTTGTCATCTCACAATGCCAAGCACATTTTACAGTTCCAAATGTAACATTTCAATGAAATCCCAGATGGATTCCAAGTCAAACTCTATCCAATATTGAGTGCCCAATTTAGTAAATATGGGCTGTTGCATAAACAAAACCTGAAGGTCACCCAAAGAAAATCACAGAAACTTAAGATATACAGATTTGTAGTTTGGACTGAGTCCCTAACAAAAATTGCTGCCAAAACCCACAGTTCATTTTATGAGAAGATAACCTTGGAGATGTATTTTTTTCTGGGTCCACTAGGGATAGTTGGGTCATTTGATTTGATTGAATTGAAAACTTATTTTAATATAATATAGTCACAGTCTAAGCTGTGAAAAAAGTACTTGCAAAAGGAAATGATGCTACTATTATCTGTTAGTACCAACTGAAAAGATCATTTTTATATGTTTCATTGAACCTCCATAATAACCTATTCTGTATCTCATTGTAGGGTAGAGATACATTTGCATTCTCAAAGGATTTGCCAATTGAGGGTCAATTCTGATAGTAAGTAAGTAAAATATTAGAAAGGATTATAGCACAGCTCAGAAAAAGGATCTATCTCTGCTGAAGATCAACTTAGTTAAGAAGGAAAAAGGCTCATCAGTATCAGACTGGATACTTAGTGATGACTTCCTTGTCCATGCCAGCCCATGACAGGAAAGGAACTGGGAAGAAAACATGCATTTATATAGTCCCTATGATGTACTAGGCCCTATCATAAGCACTTTATAAATATCTCATCTGATCCTTATAAGCAATCTTGTGAAATTAGGGCTATTATTATTCCCACTTTAGAATTGAGGTAGATATCGGTTAAATGACTTGCTACTAAATATCTGAGATCATATTTAAACTGAGAGCCTTCTGATTTCAGACTTGACACTTTATCTGTCACTTAACTGGTCCTAGACAGAATAATTTTAAATAGTCTTTAATCTTTGTCCTCTTCTTTTACTTCTGCTGTGCTAATTTGGGAATGGTAGAAAGAGTAGGAGAAAATGTCATGAAGTTTTTGGACTATATATTAACACTTAACTTTTGGCCCTTTAAATATGAATGAATACAGGGAATTGATTTATATGAACATTTTTGCTATAAATTTTATATATGTCTAATTATTGAATATATACCTATAATCTAAAAGATGTTTAATTACAAACTCTGATTATAACACTCATAATCCATATATATAGTCCACTTTTCTTCCATGAACTCTTCTTACACATGACAAATTATTTATTAGACATCTCAAAATGATTGTTTCCAATGCAACTCAAATTTACCATGTTCAAAAATTGACCCCAAATATACAATTCTCTTCTAACCTCTCTCTGTCTCTCTCTCTAGGACACCCATATCATCTTGAATGACTATTGAAGTTCCCAGTCACAGTTCTTAACTTAAGTGTCTCTCTATTACCATTAGGAACAAATAGAAACTCTTCTAAATTTCAAATATCTTCTATAATATGGCATCCAATCACTTCTTTCCAAACATAGTATGACTCAGTCAAACTGATCTTATTATTCATTACTCAGAACACTTCATCTCCTATGCTTTTGCACTTGTGATCTATTATGCCCGGAATGTGCTCCCTCATGTCTCCACCTGACTCCCAGCCCAATTAGAATCTATTGTTACTTTCAAAATATTTCAAATTTCACCTTTTCCCTCTATATTTAGTCTTTCTTAACCTTCCTCTTCTGCTAATGCTTCCCCACATTTTATCTACATCTATTTATATCCATTTTTGTCCTCTGATAAGATTAAAATCCCCTAAAGGGAAGGACCTTTTTTGGCTTTGTCATTGTGTTCCTCTTACCTATTATAGTGTCTATCACATAGTAGGTACTTGTGGATTGACTGGCTGAAATGAAAATAGAAAATCAAAGCTGAAGGGAAGAATATATCATGACTTCCCTTTGATGAGGAAAGAAAAAAAGAAATTGGAAATATTGTTTTCATTATATCTCTAAAAGCAAAAAGAAACATAATTTCATGGAATTCTTTTACCATCTTAAGAAGTAGTGTGAAATTCATATAGAAACATAACTTTGTGTGTCTCATATTGACTTAGAAAACACCAATTAATATTATTTATATTGTATTGTATTTTTATTTATAAAAGTGTCCAAATTATATTTTAATCTGGTTCAAACAACACAGGAGTTTTGTGTGTAGGATGTAGTTTGTGAATATTGACTTTGACATTTGTGAAATATTCATGACAAATATTTGAAAATTTACCATGATAAAATAATTGCAGTTTATCTGCCAACGTCTGTTTCAGAGGATGGGGACATAGGCAAATTATGTGAATAACTCAATAAAACCTTCCAAAGCAAGAAAATTAATATAGACTCTAGTATTTAGTGACTTCAATAAAAAGGTGGGAATTAGTGAATCTTACAAAAATGTTTTCAAAACCCATGGTAGGTGGTAGGTATTGGACAAAGCCCCAAATAACATTATAATAAATCATATTGAGTACATGTTAACAAAAAGGAAATTAACAATTGCCAATATATGAATCATTTCTGAATCAGTTGTCTGTATATACTCAGAACACTGAACTATTAAAGATAAAAATCAATATCAAATTAGAGGAAAGGATAAACATGAGAATATATGGTACACAACTGAAACACTTTCAACTTGACCTATTGAAAAAAGCTGTTGTTTAGAAATGGATGAAATAATGGACATTGAAATAAACTATGACCACTTCCCATACAAGTTTAATAAATATAAATTATTTTTTATAGTAAGGAGATTAAAAAAAAAAGTAAGAAAGGAGCTGATCTTACCAAGAAGGAAGATAGGTTTACCAGTAGCAAAATCAGTATTTAATATAAATGTATGGATATAATTTCATAGTGGGGGATGATAGAAGGTATAACTAATAGTGCTTCATAAAATAGAACATATAAAAGCTAAAGTAAATTTTAAGAAATATTCATGAGAAACCTACATTTTCCCTGGGCATCATCATTCCAATGGTATGTAAAGATGAAACTAGAATACATTCAAGGAATAGTCAAAAACGTGGCCCTCTTCAACAATGAGATGAATCAAATCAGTTCCAATAGAGCAGTAATGAACTGAACCACCTACACCCTGCCAAGGAACTCTGGGAGATGATTATGAATCACTACATAGAATTCTCAATCCCTCTATTTTTCTCTGCCTGCATTTTTGACTTCCTTCACAGGCTAATTGTATGCTATTTCAAAATCTGATTCTTTTTGTACAGCAAAATAATTGTTTGGACATGTATACATATATTGTATTCAATTTATACTTTAATATATTTAACATGTATTGGTCAACCTGCCTTCTCAGGGAAGGGGTGGAGGGGAAGGAGGGGAAAAGTTGGAACAAAAGGTTTTGCAATTATTAATGCTGAAAAATTACCTATGCATATATCTTGTAAATAAAAAGCTATAATAAGAAAATAAAAAATAAAAAAGAATAGTCAAAAATATATAAAAAAAGAATTATCCAACAAATTCTTTTCTTCATCAGTAATGAGGAAACCACTTCCTTTGAACTCTAATACCACAATCTCCAACATGCTACATATGTAAGTAAAAATGATATAAAAGCAAACAAAGGGAAATGAGAAAATTCCAAGTATTTATACTCAGAAAGTTCATCATAGAGGCAACTCATTTTTGAAAGTATTGACAGATATCTGGTAAATAAAAACCATAAAAAAAAGATTGTTGTGAAAGATCAAATCAAATGACAGGAAAGCACTTTATAATTTACCAAATGCCATACAAAAATCAAAATGACTAAAAATGGATTTTGATATCAGTTCACAAACATTGAATATATAGTAAAAGTATATGAAATAATAATTAATATTTTTGTAACACATTATGTGCCAAGCTGGTTGGTTGGTTGTTGGTTGTTGGTCTTCATTCTCAAAGAGGACCAAAATGACATCACTATGTTAGGGTCATGTCACATTATATCCCACGGTGGCTGATCAGAACAATATGAGTTTGGAATTCTCTGCCACAGCTCAGACACAAATAGTCCGTATGAACATCTGGGGTAACTTCTCTAATTTTGTGCATTTCGTATTTCTTTTGGGCTACTTCAATTCTACTTTGCTCCTAGAGCACAGCATCTTCTCTTATGAGGGCATGTCATGCTGGAGGACCTTGTGCTTCCATGTCATTCTATCAATTCTAGAGTTCTTAAGAAAGACCTTCAGAGTGTCCTTGTATTGCTTTTGGTGACCACTTGGTGAGTACTTGCCCTGTGTGAATTCTCCATGAAATAATTTTTTTGGCAAGCACACATTTGGCATTTGACCAATGTGGCCAATCCAACAGAGTTGTGCTCTCTGTAGTCAAGTTGGAATGCTTGGCAATTTATTTTGATAAAGGACTTTAGTGTCTGTTATCTCATCCTGTCAAGTGTTCTTCAGAATCTTCCTAAGACAATTCAATTGGAAGTAATTCAGTTTCCCGCTATGGTGCTGCTACACTGTCCAGGTTTCACAGGCAAACAGTAATAAGGCAGCACAATGGCTGTGTAGACCTTTAGTTTGGTCTACTACCTCTCTAATACCTCTCCTCTCTTTCATTTTTCTTCAGAGCTTTCCAAACACTGAGCTAGTTCTGGCAATGCATGTGACAATCATATTATCAATGTTGTCATCCCTGGAAAATATACTGCCAAGGTAAGAGAGCTTATGTTCAGAATTCAAAATTTCACCATTTACTGTAACTGATGGTTCCACATATGGATGGTGTGGCTGATTGAGGACCTCTGTTTTCTGTTGTTAGGCCAAAATTAGCACAAGCAGCAGAGAATTGATCCATACTTTGTGGCATCTCAGCTTCAGAGGCTGCATTGAGTATACAATAGTCTGCAAACAAAAAAAACATGCTTTGACACTCCCTCCACTTTTTGGCTATGCTAAGAGTTTTACAATTATAATCTCACTTAATTCTCACTACCACCTTGGGAAGTAGGTGCTATTATTATCTTCATTTTACCAAATAATGAAACTGAGGTTAAGTGATTTGCCTACAGTCACATAGCTAATATGTGTCTTAGGCTAGATTTGAACTCATGTACCTGACTCCAGGTCTGGCACTTTATCCATTGTGTCATCTAAGGGGGAGGCTATCAAATGTTTAGAAAAAAATCTGGATTTCAAAATAGTAACCAAGAAAATTCCAGTGATTATTAACTCATATACCTACTTCCTAGATTTTAAAAAATTAGTATGGGAATAATCTTCCCAGGCATTGAAAAGAGTCATGGGCATACTAACAAACTTTTGCAAATGATATTCTACAGATGAGCTAAAACAAAGTACTACTTTTTTGACTATTAAAAAAAAACAACAACAACATTTGATTCAGTGTGGGAAATGCAATTTTAAAAGCTCTCTGTGCTTATGACAAATTGTATATGTCCTCCTCAGGCATATGACAAAATCATTTAAAATTCCATTAAAATGCAACAGCAAAACTAATTTTGTGGATGACTATTAATATCAAGCAAATTTTATAACTGAGATATCAAGACATTAATGAATGATTAAACTTAAAAAATTATTCAGCACTTATTATGTGTCAAATACTGTATTAGACACTGAGAAAAAAAAATACACAAATGAGATAGTCCTTGCCCTCAAGGAGCTTACATTCTAATGGACTAGACATACCATAAGAGAGTAACAATCAGGAGTCAGATTTACAATCTGGAAACTTGTAAAATTGATGAGTAAAACAATAGATTATCCCATTCTAGGGGCATATACTTGTTAATTTTATTGCAGTTCACAAAACAGGAGGTGAAAAGTTGGAGGTTCAGAGAGAGGGTATATATTGACAAAAGGATGAAACCAGGGTAAAAATGAGGTTTTGTGATCCTCAGAAGTATAGAACCAAGGTGTTGAGCTCATCTAAGTGTATTCTGTGTTTGTGTTTAGAAGGTGAAAAACCAGCCACAGAGGCAACAGCTGATCAGAAAAAGACCAGGGTGAAGATGAGGATTCATGGCATCAGGGCATATTAAGATGAGTGACTTAGATCCTTCCAAGCAAGTTTCTCAGGTACCTCATTATTACAATGCTCTCTGATACCTTCTCTTTGACTACAGCTCCCTATGCAGGTTAAGCTATAATAAAACCAAAGATTGTACTAGCCAGTTTGTGAATTGTTAGGATTCTTACAAGGTATGAGGACTATACAAAGATGCTCCTTTAGAGGAGATCATAAGATGCTGTGCTACAGTGGGCACAAATGCTTATTATACTCAGACTATGATGAAAATGGAAAGACAGGGTCCCTCCTGGCAAGGGACTTCTAGAGAACCTCTTTGATGTTTTCAATGTGGAAAAGTAGGACATCTAAGAGCCCAATGTAGATATGGAGATAGAATGAGAAGACAGGGTGAGAGAAGACCTAAAACCCCATGTCCAAAATGCCACAAGGGCTTCTACTGGGCCTCAGAATGTAGACTGACCCAGGGAAATGAGAGGTGGGGCCTAGCTCCAAAATATCAATTAAAAGATAGGTGGGGCATGATGGCAGCTGAGGCTACACTCAAAGAGTCTTTAGAAGGTCAGGATTCTGATGTGATCAACCAGCAGAAAAGCAATCACATGACAGCCAGGGATTAAAGCCCAGATCCTATATTGTGTCCTTCAAAATCCTGAATCTTTTCCTGGGGCCTGGTTAGCTTTAGTAGAGGCCTATCTCTCTTCTTGACTCCCAAGAGCTCTTGTCTGAATGTCTCCAAATCCAAAGGTTAGTCCTTCAGCCTCCAGGCTCTTGTCCTTCCCAATGTCTCCAGCAAGCACAAAGGTAGACATGGGAATGAATCAGACATCTCCTAGAGAATGGGCTTGTGGGTATTCCCTGTGCTTGTGGGAGCTCCTTAAAAGTATGCTCTCTTAAAGGTGTGAATCTAATGGAATTCTAGTAAATACATTACTGAACTAGAGAATTGTTAACTACCATGCTAAATTAGATAACTATATCCATTCCAGTGACTTAGCATCTTGTAAGAATCCTAACAGTGAAAAAACATTTATTAAATGTTTACACCATACCAAGTACTGTGCTAATCACCAAACACCCCTGATACTCTGGGAATATTCCAACTGTAATGCTTCCAATTCAAATCTTCCTATTTTGGTTCATCACCTACACAACCCTGCCACATTTACGGGAGCTCCCTCCAGCAATTAGGGTATTACTTTCAAGACTACTGGGCTGGGTCCACCAAGCTCTCAAGAAGACCCAGACTCCAGTCTTTGACCTCACATGCGCATGGAAAAGAAATGCAGGAGAAAGGGCTATAGAGTATTATCAGAGAAGTAAATATGAAAAAAAGAAATGGGCTGTTTTTGAAATAAGAGCAATGGAATTGCCATTGAAGAGTCCTGTAGAGGGCCAGAACTGAGCAGATGCACTTGGATAAACGAGCACATGAGGCTAATTGCCAATTGGACAATTCTCTATTGCCACATATTTGGAGGATGAACCTACTTAACTATTCTGTGTGGCTCGATTGGTAGGTATGGACAAAGAAGAGGAAGTGACATGAGTGGGTGGAGTAGGAGGAGGAGATTGATTCATTCTTTTGGCTGTTGAGAGAGGAAGGAGGTGTGGAGATTGCTAGATCTAATCCCCTGACCAGGACTGCAAAAGACCAAGAATAAAGACTTTTAAGTATCCTGACTCTGGCTGATTCTAAGAGTGCCAGGGTCCCAACAGAGTCCCTATACACAGTTGGTATTAACACAATATCAAAAGATTAAAATAGGACTCCTAGTCCCACTGGATGGAACCCAAGTTAATGAATAGGACTTAACATTATATGAGAACACATGGATAGAGTTCATTCAAAAGAAATACCTGTGTATCAAGAAAGAATTGATAGATGACCAGAGTAGTGATATAACTTGTCTAAGATTGCACAATTAATAAGGGGCTGAACTGATATAGAGTAGGTACTTTTGTATATTCATGTGTAGATACTCATGTATTTTATCTATTTCTTTGTTACAATAGCCACTCATTAGAAATAGCATATACATTGCAAAGTTAACTCCTGATCCTATGGTAAAAAAATGAACATTAAGGGAAACTGGTACTAGCAATAATGTTAACCACTAGAAAATATCTCTGCTAGTCAGGATCACTGATTCTTAAAGAAGGTAAGTCTCTTTTTTTGGTGAGTGTAGACTATTTTCTTTTCTCATTTTTTGAGGCAATGGGCAAAGGCTAAATGGCAATTTTACTTTATCTCAGAGATCAGGAACTCTGGTTCTAGAAAGTCCTTTCTTCCTGTGATATCATGGTATCCATAAGTGTGCATGACTGATTAGAATTTTTTAGGTACATGGTACTGAATCAACTAATGCCCATCCCATTGCTAAGTAATCAGTTGGATGGCTGCACAGTCAATCTGATTTGGTCATAAAACAGGGAAAATAAAAGGAGCGTGTATAATTTTTATCATCTTAAATGACCAAATCAGATTGGTTGTGAGCAATCTAATAGAGCATTCTGTAATTGCCAATTATGATGACTGGGGACAATGTAATCCAACTACAGTTACCTGTAGAAAGACCCAGATTTAGAGAATTTTATTTCATAGATATGTACAAAATGAACAATGGCATATAGAAAACAATCCTCAGTCAACTTGAACCATCAATAGGTACTTTATGACAGGGCAATTTAAACAGGGGCTAATTAGTTATTTTTTAGCCACAGAAAGACATAATCATTGTCACATTTAATCCACATAATTTCTTAGTTTTATTTGTTTTCTTCTGTTTGATAATTTTTTTTGTTTCTCTACTTATAGATGACTGAAAATCAATGTTTCCCTGTATATAATTTTTCTCATCATTCTCACTCTAGCTCTGTTTTCAAGAAACATAAATAACCATTAAGTATGTCTCTTCCACAGGCAAGTAATAAACACATATGCACTCAAACAAACACATATATGTGCATGGATACACACAAACCTAGGTTCTTTGTTGGTCCTATAACCTCTTAATCTATAACCTAAGGCTTATAGTAATCAGCTAGAAGAGATTACATATTTGCCCTTTCCCTTCTTCTGTCCCTGAAGAGCATCCAAAGGATCTAAAAGAAATGATTTCTTGCTGGCCAATTCCAAGTTAATTTCTTTACTCTTCATTTCTCTTTGTGTTGTAATTTTTTTTTCAAATGTCTCTTCTGCAGATTTCTTTGTTTCTCCAGCAGGTGCATATGGTAATAACCACCGCTGTTGCTGATCCCATCGTTTTTCATCTTATTCCTTTGATTTATTACTGTTTTGAGTTTGAATTTGGAACCCATTGCTTATGCTATTGCATTCTAATGAGTCTTGCTAACCCAAAGGTGTGTGGTGGCCTTTTCCCCGCCCCCCTTATCCCATGTTATTTCTATGATACTGCTACATTTGTTAATTCTGTATGCAACTCTATGTTGTTCTTTAAAGACAATTTTTTACTGCTTTTTTTTAATAGTCTGCTCAAATGAAAGAAATAAAAGGAAATAAAATTTTTAAGAAATTGAAAGTGCACTCTGACAATTTCCCTTCTTCTCATTGTATTTTCTTGTAAATGTAATTGTCATTTAATATTTATGACATGTTACTAGTACATTTGGTTCTGGTCAGACACATATACATTGAAGTCCCTGTTGTTTAGGAGTTATGACTGTAAGGCTCATTTATTCTTTGTTTTTTTCAATCAAACTTGAATTAATTGTTTAGGGAATATTCTGGCCCACTTTTAAATTATCTGGAAATGTCATTCCAATAAAGTCCCTTTCCCTGGTTTTTGGCATTTGGTTAAAACTTGAATACTAGAGATTTGATATTAGATCTATTTCCTTTCTCTACCCACTTTCTTACACATCAATTCCTTCAAAATTTTAATGCTTCTAATATTTTGCTATGGTCTAGAGAAGTCAAAGGGATCTAGATTTTAATTCTGATTTCATCACTAAGAAATAAGGAAGAGTAATTACCTTTCTTGGTTTCATTTTTTGACTGCCAAATGAGATAGTGGAATAGGATGATCTATCAGGCTCTTTGCAGTTCCATAATTCTTTGATTCTTGTAACAAACAAATACAAAGAAAGACGACAGGAAGTCTTTTTGTTCTGTCCTTTCCCCTTTTGGCTGAAACTTAAAGCAATTACATTCTTTGTCTCAAGTTTACCTCTGTTTCCCCATTCAAGTTGCTTTTAGATCAATGTCACTCCTCTTTTATCCCCCACTCCACCCCTCAGAATTGTCCATCTACATGCACATAAACACACATACAAAAACATACCCAATTAGATGATAGGGGACAGTTCAATCACAAGGCAGTTTTCAAATAATAAAACATAAACAAATATGTAATGAACTGAATCTCTTCTTTGGTGTGATTAAACTTAGCTGTCAGTAATTTCCTAAATCAACCACAATACTGGAAAACAAAGTGTAAGAGTAGAACATAAATATCAAAAAATTACTTAATGAATACTGGGGAGAAGCTGAGACATCAGCTGATTCAGGAGAATGCATTGCTGATTGCAAATCATTAGATCGCTACTCAGCTGAGCATATTATTATATAAGCAATAATTCACAACAGGGAGTACATGTGGTAGCATAACTACTACTGTCCCTGTAACTAGAATGTGCTGAGGTTTGAAAGAAGCAACCATTGTCTGATGACTACCTACTGTGGAAGTGAATACAGACATGTATGTATACATAGATAGATGCAAGTATATATATATATATATATATATATATATATATATATATATATATATATATATGTATATGTGTCTCCTTATATTAAAGGACTATTACATGGCTCATTTAAGGCAAAGTTTTAAGGCATCCATGAATATTGTTTAGGAATTCATTTCTATTTAAATTGCTAGTTTCTCTAGATCTCAATATCTTTCAACAAGCCATTTGAGTAAAAACTAACACTTAAGAATCTTAAATTTAATACCCATTTAAGATGTTTGACATTTTTCTTCAATAAGAAAACTATTGGCATAGAGTTCAGACTAAAAGAAGGAGAAAAGTTTTTATTTCTTTTATTTTCATTGTTAAAATTCTGATTCTGTCTGGTTTGAAGTTTGACATTTATATCTTCTGTCAAACTGTAAGTTCCTTCTGACAGAGACTTTCTTTCCCAGCCTGATTTTTTTTTTTTAATGTTAGAGGTATGATAAGCAAATATTAGTGGAGTTGGGATTTAAGACCAAGTCCTCTAATTCCAGGCCCAGCACACATTAATAATGGACCAGATTCAAGACTGTTATTGTTTAGTCATTTTTCAGTTGTGTCCAACTCTTTCTGTCCCTGTGTGGAGTATTCTATTTTTTCCCACATAATTGCACATAAATTCATATTGTAGACAAACACTTTTTTTTTTTAAGTATAAGTCAATAAGTATTGGAAAGAGAAGACCTTGAATTAAATCCTGCCTTTGATAAGTCATGAAACATCTCTGTCTAATTTCAATATCTATAAAAAAGGTATTTATACCCAATAGCCTTTGGGTTCCTTTCTAGCTCAAGATCTAATATCCTAGAATCTATTTTGTTAGAAGGTATTTTTTCACCAGTAGGAATTTCTTACATTGATAATATAATAAGATAAGACCAATTGAAAAAATCATATTAATTTTACTTTATTTTCAAATAAAATTATTATATAACATTTTTTCATATTAAATAAAAAATCTTTATTTTTTTCATCCAATATTTTAAAAATCTACCCTTCCATGTACAATTTGTGTCATTTGTAAATATAATAAGCATGCTTTCCATTTCTGCATCAAAGTCACCAAACAAAATGTAGAACTGGAGAGGGGTGAATAAAGAACCATAATACATTTTTCTACTTCTTTCCAGTTATAAGTGTTCCATTAATTAACACTCTTGCACAGATAATTACCAACTCACTTAACTGTAGTGCTCTGTCACCCTCTGTTAATTGGGACTTATTAAACTTTTTCCTCTTTTTGTATTTTTCTTTATTTAATATTTAATTTTCTCCCAGTTACATGTAAAACAATTTTTAACATTTGTTTTAAAAACGTTGAGATCCAGATTCTCTCCTTTCCTCCCTCCCTAACTCCTCCCCAACCCCTCCCCGACCCCAATCCCCATTAAGAAGGCATATGTGAAGTTACTGAAAACATTTCCATACAAGTCATGTTGTAAAAGAAAACATAATCCCCCCCAAAAAAAAACACTCTCAAGGAAAATAAAATGAAAATAAAAAGTATGCTTCAATTTGTATTTAGACATAATCAGTTTTTTTCTGGGTCTGGATAGCATTTTTCATCATAAGTTCTTCAGAGTAGTTTTGAATCATTGTATTCCTGAGAGTAGCAAAGTCATTCACAGCTGATCGTCCCACAACATTACTATTCCTTTGTGTACAGTACATTTCACCTTGCATATTCTCATGAAGGATTTTCCAAGCTTTTCTGAAAGCATCATATTTCTTAAATAATAATTGCATTCCATCATAATCACATACCACAATCTATTCAGCTATTTCCTAGTTGATGAGCATCCCTTCAATTTTCAATTCTTTTCCATCAGAAAAGAGCTGCTATAAATATTTTCATATAGAGATTTTTTTAACTTTTTAAAAATTCTCTTTTGAATATATGCCTAGAAGAGATATTGTTAGGTCAAAAGTGATGCATGATTTTATAGCTCTTTAGGCATAATTCCAAATTGCTCTATAGAATAGTTGAATTAGTTTACAATTCCACCAACAATGCATTAATGTTTCATTTTTTTCTCACATTTCCTCCAAGATTTGTCATTTTCCCTTTTTGACGTATTAATCAATTTAGAAGATATCAAGTTGTACTTCAGAGTTGTTTTAATTTGCCTTTCTCTAATCAATAGTGACTTAGAGCATTTTTGAATGACTATAGTTTGATTAGTTCATTTGAAAACTGTTCATATTGTTTGATCATTTATCAAATGGGGAATAGGTCTTTTTTTTTTTTTTTTTTTTTTTTTTTTTTTTTTTTTTTTTTTTTTTTACTTAGTTTCCTATATGAAACCATCATCTGAGAAATTTGCTTCAAAATTTTCACAATTACTATTGTTAGTTGTATTTCCTTTATTCTATTCTTTCTCTTTTTACCTGTCCCTACTAAAAAATGTTTTCCTATTGATCACCCATTCCCACAATATGTCCTCCCTTCTATCACCTCCTGCCTTTTTGTATCACTTAATCTCCCACTTACTTTTAGGATAAGATAGATTTCTATATTCATATTAAGAATGTGTTATTTCTTCTTTAAGGCAATTCTGATGAGAGTAAGTTTAACTCAATTCCCTCTTCTCCTCCATTGTAAAAGCTTTTTCTTGCCCTTTTTTTTTAATGACAGAAAATTGATGCTATTTCACTTCTCCCTTTCCCATTTTTCAACTACATTCCTCTCCCATTCCTTGATTTAATTTTTAAAGGTATTATCCATTCATAACTAATTCACAACTGTGGTCTCTATTTATATATACACCTAAAAGCCCTAATGATGAGAAAATACTTATGAATTACAAGTATCCTGCCATGTAGGAATGTAAACATAAACCTTATCAAGTCCCTCATGATGTCCATTTTCTGATTACCCCTTATGCTTCTCCTGAATCCTGTCTTTGAAAATCAAATTTTCTATTAATTTCTGGTCTTTCCTTCATAAATGCTGAGTTCTCTCTCTCATTGAATATACATCTTTTTCTCAAAAAGATTATACTTATTTTTCTGGGAAGGTGTTTCTTGGTTATAATTCTAGGTCTATTATTCTCCAGAATATCACATTTCAAAGCCTTTTGGTTCTTGAATGTAGAAGCTGCTAATTCTTGTGTTATCTGACCATGGCTCCACTATATTTCACATTTTTTTTTTCTTGATGTTTTCTCCTTTACATGGGAATTTCGGGCTTTGGCTATAATATTCCTGGGAGTTTTCACCTTGGGATGTCTTTCAGGAGTTATCAGTGGATTCTAACTATTTCTATTTTATTCTCTGGTTCTAGACTATCTGGATGGTTTTCCTTGAAAATATCTTGCAAGATGATGTCTAGGCTCTTTTTTAATCTTAATTTTCGGGTACATCTATAATGTTAAAATTATCTCTCCTTCAAGCAGGACCAAGATGGTGAAGTAAAGGAAGAAACTCACCCAATCTCTTCCTGGAACTACTTCAAATTATTTTAAATAACGACTCCAAAATTTTTTAGAGAATCAGCATACCTAAAATGACAGAACAAAACATTTTTCCAGCCAAAGACAACTTAGAAGGTAAAAATAAAATCCTCTGTGACATGAGGGTGGAAGTCCAGCACTCATTCTCAGCACAGACTACAGCAGTACAGTCCAGGATCCAGTTCTGCCTGGCTTCATCCTTGGCCAGCCCCTAGGCTAGGATCCTAGCCCTAGTCCCAACCTCACACCAGTAAATCAGAAATGGGTCCAGAAATCACTAAATCAGTAGCAGACCTCTGAGCCCAGGGATACTAAAGAGGACTTGGAAGATCAGAAGTAAAGGTCTGTGACAAGGTGGGAGTCCACTGCACAATCCTGGTGCAGGGCATGTCAGCACAAACCTGCATGCAGCAAAGTCCCAACACCAATAATAAAGCAACTCTGTTTCCTTAATACACCAGATCTTAGAGATACAGTAGGGCAGGAACACTCCCAACAGTTCCAAGGAAGAAAAGTCCCTAGAAAGATCTCTAAAAATAACTGCACAAAACTATTGAAGCTTGGGACCCCATGAAACAGAGTCCTTCTTTAATGAAGAGTTAAAAGACAAGTAATAGACTAGAAAATAAGCAGACAACAAAAGAAGTTTCTGACCATAGGAAGTTACTATGGTGACAATGAAGATCAAAACACATGCTCAGAAGAAGATAACAAAGTCAAAGCTCCTACATCCAAAGCATTCAGGAGAAATAAGAATTGGTTTCAGGTTATGGAAGAATTCAAAAAGAATTTTGAAAATCAAATAAGAGAGACAGAAGAAAAATTAGGAAAAGTGATCCAGGAGAGATAATTTAAAAATTATCTATCTGAAAGTCATATCTGCTTGGACTTCATCTTTCAAGAAATTATCATAGAAAATTATCTTGATATCCTAGAGCCAGAGGGTAAAATGGAAATTGAAAAATCCACCAATCACCCACTGAAAGAGATTCCTAATTGAGAATTCCTAGGAATATTATAGCCCAATTCTAGTATTTCCAGGTCAAGGAGAAAATATTTTAAGTATCCAGAAAGAAACAATTCAAGTATAGTGGAACTACAGTCAGGATAACACTAGATTTAGCAGCTTCTACATTGAAGGACTGAATGACTTGGCATATGATATTACAGAGAATAAGAGAAGTAGGATTACAACCAAGAATCAACTACTCAGAAAAACTGAGCATAATAATTTAAGAGAGAAGGTAGAAATTCAATAAAATAGAGAATTTTCAAGCATTTGTGATAAAAAGATGATAACTGAATAGAAAATTTGATTTTGAAATACAGGACATAAAAGAAGCATAAAGAAGTATGCAAGAAAATGATATAATAAGGGACTTAATAAGGTTTTTCTATTTATATTCCTCCATGGGAGGATAATACTTATAATTAGTTAGAACTTTCTTATTATTATAGCTAATAGAAGAAATATATATAGACAGAGGTCACAGATGTGAGTTGAATATGAATTGATAATATCTTTTAAAATGAAATTAAAGAGTTGGAGAAGAATATATGCTGGGAGAAAGGGAAAAGGAGAAGTAGAATGGGAAAAAAAAATGGAAATTGGAGAGATGCCCTTCAATTAGAGAGAGGGTGAATAAATTGGGGTATATGATTATGATGGAATAGTGTTCTTTGAGAAATGATGAGCAGAATGCTCTCAAAAACATGGAAAGTCCTTCATAAATTTAAGTAAAGTGAAATGTATTGTAAACAAAGTAATAGCAATATTCTGAGATGATCATCTATGAATGACTTTGTTATTCTCACCCGTAAAACAATCTGTTACTACTCTGAAGGTTCTCGCTCTCTCTTTCTCTCTGTGTCAACTTTATCTTCTTTTTTATTTTTGCTTTGGGATTTTTTTTTCTTTCACAACATGAAATATAGAAACCCATGACGTCACATACAATTTCTTAATGGGGGCTGGTGGTGAGGATAAAAGAATGAGGAAAAACAAATTTTAAAAATGTTTAAAGTTTAACTGGGGAAATATAGAACAAATAAACAACATTTTTAAATAAAATAAAATTATCTCTCCTGGTTTTACTTTCCAGGGAGGTTGTTTTTACTAATGAGATATTTTACATTTTCTTCTGTGTTTTATTTTTTAAATTTTGCTTGACTGAGTTGTGAGATCTCATTGAGTCACTCATTTCCACTTGTCCAATTCTAATTTTTAGTGAATTTTTTTCATTAGATTTTTTTAAAAATATTTTTTTCCATTTAACCAATTATACTTTTAAAGGAGTTGTTTGGGTCAGTGGGTTTTTTTTTTTTTTTTCACTTTGCCAAATCTATTTTTAAGATGCTGTTTTTTTTTTTTCAGTCAATTTTTGTGTCTTCCTTTTCTAAGATATTGATTTTAAAAATAATTATCCTGCATAGCATTCATTCTTCCCCAAATTTTCTTATAACTCAACTTTTAAAATCCTTGGGAGTCTTGCCATTTGCCTTCTTTGCTTGTGTTGGAGATATCACAGATGGCCTGCTGAATCACTGGCTTGCTGAGCTACAGAGGGATCTCTGTTCTTGATCTGTGTTTTGGCTAAGAGCCTCTTTTTAGGTTCTTGAACCATGTCTGTGTAGATCACATTCTTCTTTTACCTGAGACATTTCTTGAAGTATTTCAAAGATATCTTAAGCTGGAAAGTTGTTCCACTATGAATTTTTGTGGGTTCTGTCACTTCAGAAGCCATTTAAAGGTTTGATTTAGGGTTGTTTCTGAGGGAAACTGGAAAAGCTTATTCACCTTCCTGGCTTTTCTCTGACATCTTGATTCCTTCCCTCATAGTTATTATTATTATTCCATTTTACAGATGAGGAATTTGAGACTAATACAAATCAGCTGAATCAAATAATATGGAATTCAATTCAAATAAATGTAAAGTTTTACAAATAGGTTCAACAAATTAAATTTAAAGAAAAAGAAGACAGAAAGCAAAAGAAAGAAAAAAAGAAAGAGAAAGAAAGAACAGAAGGAAGGAAGGGAAGGAGGGAGGGAGGGAGGAAGAAAAAAGAAAAAGAAAAATCTGGAAAATAAAGAATGGAGAAAAAGCAAAAAGAATATGGCAGAGATAAGAAGGAAAAAAAGGAAGGAAGAAAGAAAGGAAGGAAGGAAGGAAGGGAGGGAGGAAGGAAGGAAGGAAGGAAGGAAGGAAGGAAGGAAGGAAGGAAGGAAGGAAGGAAGGAAGGAAGGAAGGAAGGAAGGAAGGAAGGAAGGAAGGAAGGAAGGAAGGAAGGAAGAAAAAAAAAGACTGAAAGAAGGAAAACTTGACCAATAGTACAAACACAATTTCAATAATCTGGATATTTAAAGACATTCATAGATGACAGAATTTTTCTATTTTCATCTTTGTATTTGGAATGATAATATATGCATTAGATTTTCTTCTTAGCCCTGGCTGAGCTGTCATTTAAAAGAACAAATTGGATAGCCACATTTTGAGGAATAAACCTGTTTTTATGAGATACTTAATGGTCCTTTCTTTATTTCAGATTTCAAGGATCTGTGACTTCACCAGTATAGGTACTCCTTTCACTGACACAGATCATAACTTCTCTATGCCTTGTTAGAAAGTGTTCATGAGTTATTAAGGTTGATAAATTCTTCACTATATAGCTAATCTGCTGATGAGCCTCTTCAAACTTAGTTTGAATGATCTGCAGATGACAAACGTAAAGTCCATCACTGGATATTTTCAGTTTATCATATAATATTAGAGCTGCTATTATCATATTATATACCACAATAACATGAACATGGATAAAGCCAGAAATATAAAAGATCACATCATTTAAAAAAACAGGAAAATGGATAGTGATATATTTCTCAACTATGATCATGTTCTTAACTAAAGAAGAAGGGTTATCAATAAAAGCAAAATAGACACATTTGATCATATAACATCTTTTGTACATACAAAATCAATGCACATAGTCTAAAAAATAAGATCTTATGGAGGAAAATTGTAATGTCCAGGCTACCTCTTTGGAGGACCTCAGGGACAGCCTGAGTCCTTGGTCATAGTGGAGGAGTGAAGGAGGCAGGAGAGTTATCATGAGGCTGGTCAAAGATATAGTGTGGCTGAGAGCTGTAACTGAGAGAGCCTTTTGTGTCTGAGACTCTCTTAAATACCTCAATACAATTACATCACTACAACATACTGAGCAGAAGCAACCATTACATCACCATAGAGAAACATTATTTCACACTGAGTAGGTGCTTAAATATAAGCAATAGGCTGACCTTTTCAGAGTTTTGGCCCACTACACAAAATATTTCTGTCAAATATCACAAAAGCCTGATATCTAAGATACATTGTGTTTTAAGACAATGTGTAAGAATGAGTCATTCCTTTCCCAATGATTAAAACTATAAAGAGAATGACAAATTAAATATTACCATATGAAATCATATTCCAAGTCAAAATTTACCAAAGAATAAAAATTAAACCAAAACTCTGAACCTTGTTCTAACATCAACTTATTAAAGAAGACTAGAAATAGTCTACATTTGAGGTCCTAAACAAAGGCATAGTATGTATTCTTAGAGCTGTGAATTGCTTAGCTATTCTGGACACACCCAAAATCATGCAAGAAAAGTGAATAAAGTGTTCATTCTTTTATTCTAGTAATACATCTTGGAGAAAAATATCTCAAGAATGTCAAAGAAAAAAAATATCCCCTAGTTTAACAACAAAATATTAACAATAGCAATTTGTGTGTTTGTGTGTGTTGGTAAAGAATTGTAAAAAAAAAAAAGACAATGCCTATTAATTTGGGAATGACTGAGTCATCAGTAACATGTTGTAATAATGTAATATGATTTCCAGTATTAAATAAAGATGGATATTGCAAATCCAAAGAAACATTTGAAGATCCATCTGAACTGATGCAAAGTGAAGTAAGTGAAATCAGAAGAATGATACTATAATAATGCAAATGAAAACAGCACTAACATATAATAGAATTCAGAGAATTTTAATATAAAATTCTAGTCTCAGAGAAGAGATAATGAATAATACTTCTCTGCATAAAAGAGATGGGAGTTTGTAGAAGAAGAAAGTTAAAACATTATCAAATGTGCCCACTGTTGTTTTTGTTTGTTTTTTATAATTATATGGGAGGCTAAATTCTAGAGGTTGGGGGCATACCTAAAAAAAGATTGTTATTTTTAAAAAAGGCATCAATAACTTTTAGTATAAATATTTAACTACATAAATATTTTTTAAAATGCAAATGAGATGCTGTTTTTTAGCTGCTGTTTTTCAAACAGAAAATTCCTTTCATGATCTTTTTGGTCTATCAGGTTCATTTCCAGAAACATAAAATTCCTTCAGATATTTTTCGGGTGGTGTAAATTTTAAAATTTCACTATAGGCTTTGAAGATTAAATTGAATATACTTCTTGTTTCACTTGAGAGTTATATGAAACATTTGTAAATAAATCTATAAAGTCAGCTTGTTGTGTAAAAAAAAGTGTTAGGTTTTAAATCTGGAAGACCTAGATTCAAATCCCACCTCTATGACTTAATAGATTTGCAATCAAAGATTGTGGCTATGTTTAGGATGCTGAATCAGGGCCCATAACAGATATACATAACTGATCCATTTACATAATAGTGATATTTCTGGGAGTGGACCATCAAAAAAAGAGGGCACTAATGCCAGTCCTGGAGTCAGGAAGTCTCATCTTCCTGAGTTCAAATCTGGCCTCAGATATTTGCTACCTGTGTGTCTCTGGAAAAGTCACTTAATCTTGTTTGCCTTTGTTTCCTAATCTATAAAATGAGCTGGAGAAGGAAATGGCAAACCACTCCAGTATCTTTGCTAAGAAAACCCCAGCTGAGTTCATGAAGCACTGGACATAATTTAAAATGACCAAAAAGCAACAAAAAAGGAATCTCAAAGTGGGACTTAAAACCATAGTCAAAGAATAATTATACATTATACATTAATAATTATACATTATTTTGAAGAAGCAGAAAGAGAAGCTTTACATAAATGGCAAGTCTTATTATGTGTGGAAATGAACTTTCCTTATACTTTGAAACTGATACTTTTTTCTGGGCTAATAAATAAGTACAAAGGAAAATATGCTTTCTGAGAGGGAAGGAACAACAATTTCTTAAGTGTCTACTCTGTGCCAGGCACTGTGCTAAGCACTTTATCTCATTTGATTTTTACAACAAAATGGTAGGTGCTATTATGAGATAGGTGCTATTATTTCTCCCCTTTTAAAGTTGAGGAAACTGAGGTAGACAGAAATTAAATGACTTGCTCATGATCATATAGCTAAGTAAATGTCCAGGACTAGATTTGAAATCAGATCTTTCTGCCTCCCTAAACTAAATCCATCATGTCTCCTAGCTGCCCTGAGGTACTTTTTTGCTTTCATCTTTGTGAATATAGAACAGAATATTCTAAGTTCTCAGTGTTATTCTTCCACAACTCATGACCAATAGCTTAAAACATGGTATAAGTAATATAGTTGTAACTAGGAAGATGAGGAGTTACATAATGAAAATTGTTATTAACTTGTTTTTTTTCCCAGAACAGATGAGAAATCACACAATAAAATTTTGTATAATCTTAATTTTCTCAAGTTACATTCATGCAATGGGATATTAGGGAAACATTGAAGTTCTGGTTTTCCCCCCTACTTCTTGTATTTTACTCCTTGTATCTCAATCATTTTACTTTTGCTTCCCTCTATTTTGCTAATAAGAGAAAATAATATCCTCTCCAAATTTATTTCTCCCCCAGAATGCTACTGCTGAGTAACTTGAGGAGGTAGAAGTTATTTCAATTCTGGGAAAATATTAGAATAAAATGAACATTCAAAGCTCCTTTGGTTAAATTTCATCTTTTGTTCAAATCATTTTATCAGAAAATCTGTCTCCAAATGTTTTATATTGCAGAATTTGATGACACTTGTCACCTCTTCCTCTACTTTTCCCCCATATAGATTATTGTGGCATGATGATAGATGATAAAATTCACTGGGAAAGTCCACAGGGGAGGGAACTGCCAATAATTTAAGACTTTTGATGATACAGTATTAACTTTATATTCAAAGCTTTCACAACCTATTTTTATCCACCTGATGTTTTTATAGCTTAGAAATCACAATGTTTGTTTATGATGGTAATTTATTATATGGCAATAATATTGCAAAAGATTTTGAAATTACTGAGCTAAAATGTTAAAGATATGCTTAAAGGAGCAGGAGGAGCTAGGGAAGAGAGAAGAAGAAAACATAATTTCTGTTAGAGAATAATTATTTTTTAAATGACAGGATACTTTTAGGAATAGGATTGATTCTAAAACTTTTACCATAAGAAGCAATCTACATTCAGAGTTTATGAGGAGCTTAAATGAGTCATTTGGGACTAAGGGAGGTGCCAGAGTTTGCTTTGTAACAATAAGGAACTTTTCTGATTGACTTGGGTGACCAAATTCCTTCTTTTGTTGTTACTTCATGCATAGGCAATGTCTCCATGTTTGGGAAAGGGATCATGGTAAAAAGAACTGCCATTTGCTTCTGTCAGCTCTAGTCTATGACAGAACCTAGAAAGTATCGGTTTCTCCAAAAATATTGCACAAGTAAATAGCCCACAATCATAAGTTTTTTATGGTTTTTAATTATTAAGGTTCTATAAAAGTTGTGGATATAGCAATGGTTACACTACATATTAAAAATAAATCCTGTGTCTTAATTAAATAATGTATTATTTCCATCTTCGCTTCAGTAATTAGATGTGGTCAAGTATCTGTTTGTCAATGAATGTTATTCTGGTTTTACCCAAACATGAACCATTCTGTTGAGATTGTCTCCTAAGTAACTCTACCTCATTTGCTCCCACCAAGAAATACTAGGAATATCAATCAAAATAAAGTTAATATCTAAATCTCTGCACATGTAATTAAAAGAGTACCCAGTTCCATTAAAGCATTCAATATAAAAATATATATTAGGTACAGGTCATCCTTTATTTTCATCCCATAGATAGAATTCATGTTGTGCAAAATTAATCAATAAGAATGCATACTCTGTATTAGGCATTGTGTGAACACTAGGGATACAAAGAAAACCAAAAGACAGTATCTGACTTTGAGGAATTTACAATCTAAAGAGGAGGAGAAGAGATGAATGGATCATTTTACATAGTCCACCTGGATTGTGCTTAAGCTCTAAAGTACCATGGAATTGCCCCAACCCATAAGGGTACTGGAATGTTTGAACTGAAATGGCTGAAAGTAAAATGAACTGAAATAAAGGATGGTGACTCACTAATTAATTTGAATTACCTTTATATGTTCTGCCTTTTCTTTTCTGAATTTAAACACTTTGCATCTAAAAACTTTTTTTTTCAGCTGAGAGAAGCTCAAACCAAGTAATTTCTTGAACCAGTTACTCAATGTCATTAAAGTATAATTACATTGAACCTCTCTCTGTTCAATGATTGTCAACTGCCAAAATGATAATCTAGTCCAAAACTCCCACTCTAGTAAAGTTTAAACTGTTGAAGGGCAGAAGCTATTATTGTTATTAGTTGTTTGTTTTGTTTTGTTTTAGTTTTTCCTTTATATTACTAGAACATAGTGCAAGGACTTACAATATATATATAACAGACTGAGCAAGTACTTGTTGGATTGGAATATCTAAAAGTGACTAAAGTTTTCATTGCTAAATCACAAGGATTGGAAAAAGAATTCAAAGAGCCACATTGAATTTCCACATATTTATCATCACAAATATTGTTACAAAATTCATAGCCTTTTAGTTCCTGTTTAGCTCTTGACAAAGAGCAATTAACTCTCTTTCTAGATCTCTGGACTAGAGTTTATTATACTTTTTCACAATGTTGTACATCTCTACCTCTTCACTAATATGGTTAACATAAAATTGAGAATTAAAGTTAGGATAGGAGCAGGAATATACATAGCTAAGAAGTATAACGTTGCATTTGAATTCAGGTCTTCCTGTCTGCAATACTTTAGAACTTTAGCCTCTATACGATCTAACTGCTCCATAGGGAGACAAATTGAAAAGATATCCTTTAACCCTCCCTTTAGCAGTCTTATACTGTTTTGATTCAATTCTCCAAGAAGCCATTTGGGATTTTTTTGGCAAAGATACTGGAGTGGTTTGCCATTTCCTTCTCCAGCTCATTTTGTAGATAAGGAAATTGAGGCAAATAAAACGAAGGATAAGGTTAGATCACTTTCCCAGCCTCACACAGTTAATAAATGTGTGAGGGTAGTTTGAACTCAGGTCCTTCTGATTCTAGGGCTGGCACTCTAGCCACTGTAACACCTACTTGCCCCTAGTCTTATACTAATACTATTTATTGTGGTGATGGATGATTAGGACAAATAATGTTGAACAATTGTGGCTATCATTTTTGAGGTGTTTCAATGTTCTGGGGTTTGATTAAAGCAGCATAATATCAATACAACTGAGATAAATATTTGGAGGATGGACCATCTACAGACAAACCTTCCTTGACTTGGACTCTGTACAGGGTCCCTTTTGCAATAATAAACTGCTTTGGGAGGAATTGGAGAGGGAAGAATAAGCATTTATACAGTGCTGTGTTCTAAGCACTTTATGAAAATAATCTTTGATTCTCATAACAACATTGCCCAGGGTCATAAATCTGTGTTTGAGGCTGAATTTGAGTTCAGAACTTCTTAATTTTGAGTCCAGAATCTTACCCATTGTGGCACCTAGCTTCCTCCCATTAAGGTGTTCTTGACAATCATACTTTGCTGTCCCATATACCTCATTTGATATTAATGATCTGAGTAACTGGACCATATTATCTATTTGTAGATACTTCAAATAATTTTATACAATAAAGGTTAGATACCTTGCTGGAATGCATCTTTCATGTATCCACTTTGCTCTACAAGATCAAATATTTTTAAGTAGTTTCTAACAAGTAAACAAAACACACAAGTTTCTGACAAGATTTCTAACAAGTAGAAATCTTATGTAATCTACATGATAGTTACATAATGGTAGAAATATGATTTGCTATGGAACATTACTTACAAGAGCCTATCTCTTCTTTTATAAAATATTTTTTGAAAGTCTTTGGTTTTACAAAGCTATGCAAGGGTCAATGTTGTCAAAGTATTTGTGCATATGTTTTGAAAATAAAAAGCTTAAAAAAATTAAAAAGAAGGAAAAATGTCTTTGGTTTTGTTTCATTTCTTTAGTTCCTAACACTATACCTGGCAGGCACTTAAATGCTTGTTTGTTAGATGTATGTGATTTCTCATGGAAATTTTATATAGATATAGAAAAAAATAAATTTATGCAGATAAATGTGGGCAATGAGTAGATTTTTCAGTTGTTTTTTTGTGCCTTTCATAATTTTTCTTCTTTCAGCTGCTTTGAATACCATTCTTTCAAACTTCTCACAATTGTACCATCTCCAGCACAGTCCTCTTCTGTGTACTGGCCCCGTTACTTTTCCCATCATTGCTTTCTGGGACTGTTATGTGATATTCCAAACATGTTAGATTCTTAATGGAGAAAAGATTTGTCATAAAAATTAGGGCAGATTTTTTCCATTTTTACATGTTTGTTATTCTTGATTATATTTCATCCTTTAAAATCCTACAGAAAATTCTACTTATAAAGCCATCAAACCCCTTCAAGACTAATTTCAACTCCCATTTTCACTAATAGATTGGGTCCTCTGAACTTGTTCCATACATCTTGCCCTCAGATTTCTATGGAATACAAGTAGTCGAGGTGATTTTCTAATGTCATCATTGGAATATTATCTTTTGAGGATGATCTATTCATCCAGCTCCAAGTAACTTTTCAAAAGTCAAATTTATGAAACTGATACAAGCACAGTTTGTGGAACCCTTCACCATGGTGGCAATGTCCTTAGTTTTACAACTCACTAAATATCAAAGTACCTTTTAGTTTAATTTGTAAGGTCCTATCGAGATTTTCATACGTATAAATATGCATATCTATCTATCTATCTCCTCTTCCACTTTCCTCTCTAACAGGGTGGTATATAGAAGAATGATATAAATGCCCTAAATACTTTGTCAGATTGTTGGGAATTATTCAGTTTAGTCTCTTCCTATTGCTAGACAAGAATTTAATATTTAGAGCAACAGCACCTAAGTTAATATTTTTAGATAGACTAAAAAAGTTCCTTTTAATAACCCCCTGCTTCATCTTCTATCCCTCCAACACTCACTGCAGAAGCCAGAAGAAATGTACAAATGTGGACAATTTTGTATTTTTCCTCATTTCATAGGTTGATGAAGACAAAGAATTGATCACCAAGCATCCAGCCAACTGGTGATGAATCTCTCCATACTTAGCTAGGCTGGTCCTTCCAAAGTAAGTGGAGTCTATTGCTGGCATGGTATTTGAAACCTTTCCAGCATAGCAGAATGAGCCACAGTCATTCTAAGAATAAATAGCTGTTGAGTGATTTGCCAAAAACTTGTGGATCAACTCCTGTCTGTTATCATGTAGACACTGAATCAGCATATAGGCAATGTTAAGCAATTCTTTACATTATCAAGGCCCATAAGAATTCTAGCAGAGAAAGGTTCCATTTGCTTTCCTGAGCAGTAAAGAATCAAATCCATGAAGATTAAAAAAAAAAGAAAGAATGTAAAGTTTCCCTCCAAAAAAGTCACAATTCTCTTTGTAGAAATTGCTGCTGAAATATTTTCCCTCTGTTTTTTTCCCTCAGCACATATTTGAGAGTTTATTTTTATGTCTCTGAAATATATTTTGAGCCTCCATTTAAATCTTTTTTGTTTCTAATCAATTCTATACCCTCTTTCCTATTATTACCTTTGCCTGCCTCCAAACAAAAAACAAAAACAAAATTTAATAATTCTGCAATTAGTATGTATGCTAAATTTATATAAATTCAGTTTCATGGAATTCTTGAAACACATTTTAAGAAACATTATTCCTGCTCCCATTTAAGCACAATATTTTTTCCAATGTAAAATAAGTCAGCAAACTGAGTTACAATTATAGTTCCTGGCACAAGGATGTAATTAAATTGTGTGGGCCTAAGTTGGTAATGATTTCACAACTGAATCGTACCACATACCATGCTGTTCCAAGCAAATGATCAGAGAAGGCCAACCTGCCCTTTGAAGTAGGAGACTTCTTGTAAAAGATGTTGTATTCTCTACCAAAACTCTATTTGTAGTTATTATGTTCTTTTGGTCCTGATGCTTTCTCCTGACACTAGGATTCCCTTTACTAAATTTACTAGGAAGCTGCTTCTTCAATAGAGCACAGCAGATTATTTTAATTCTAACCACATATTGATTCATCTAATTTCATAGTTGAATAGCCATAATTTATCAAATTTATGGAGTTCTAGATGTTCAGTTTATGTGGTCTATTTGTTTTATAGTTGGAATCTTCTTCTCTCTCTAAATAGGGTATCCCTCTAAAAATCTTGGTTAATATGCTCCAGCACTTTCCCAGAACACCCTATGTATTATGTCTTTGGATGGTTTTGATTTAATCAAGAGGAAGATGAAAGTGGGTGTTCATTCCTTTTAATTCCTTAGCTAGTTCACCATCTATCTTAGTCAATGTGTGATTCTCTGGGACACAGCATTAATGATAGCTGTCAAAATAATAATCTGAAGGTTAAAGGTTGAGAAAAATATGTAAAAGGCTTCAGGGTGAACCAGATGATAAAGTAACTCATTTAGCCCATTAAATTCTAGAATAGTATGGACCTGATGGGTTCAAGGGTTAGTAGAAGCACGAAGAGTAAATGGGGACATCTTCAAGTACTTTATTCTTGTTAAAAATGAAAAAAAGATGATAATAGCATTGCTAAACAAGCACACTAAAGGCAATTTTCTTAATTACACTGCTGACCTAGCAATACACACAGAGTCATCTTGTTATTGGAATGGAAGCTTTTACTTTCGAGCAATATTAACCCTTCTTGGTATTATATGTCTTAATTAAGATAATTCCTGGAAGTGTGACAGCTGTCAGCCGTTTCATAGTTCTATTTGTGTTTATGAATCTGTTATGAGAAAGATGGGTTGAGGTCTTGACATAAGGTCCTGAGTGACAGTCTCCATCTGACAAACTTTCTCATTGAATCCAAAAGAAAAACAGCCTGTTGTTCATTCAGATCTGGGAGAACATGTACAAAATTACTTAATGCTATGTGGTTCTAAAATTACTCTACATATATTACTAGAATGCAGGAAAACAAAATTGGACTAGAAACAATGTGATGCCTTTTCCCATTTTGTAAAATTGTCCTTAGATAATAAGTATTCTTTCAAATGGTCCATGAAAAATATATTAGTTAGGATAAAGACAAATATCTATTGGGCATTGTAATCTTGTAAACACCAAATGACAGTTGATGGCAGCAGATAAGTATCATGGGAAATAATTAAAGTGATTGCTAATTTCAAAAAGCATGAACATTACATAATCACTATTAAAGTACATGAGTGAATTTCACACCTCAAGCAATTTTTGCTATCTATGTCTAGCAAAAATCTCTATTGAGTTCAACAATTTTCCATAGAACAGTATTATGTTCAGAAGTTCTGATTGCAGTCCTAGATTTGTTTTGTTGTTATTTGTTTGTTGTTGTTATTTTGTTTTGTTCTTTGTATACCCAGCACAAAAGCACTGCTTTGCCCACAGTAGGTATTTAGTTAATGTTTGTTCAGTTGAATTGGATCACCCTGTGGCTATTTCCCAACTTGTTCTGGGTAAAAATGGTGAGTGACCTCCCCTGGGAAAATTCACATTCTATTCAGGAGGCAACTACATCTGATACAAAACAAGGAGAAACTTGACATTATTTGATAGATTGGAACTACACAACTAGGAGAAAATTCAGTCGCTTCCCAATTTTCTAGGTTAGATCTTTATTAAGTCACCATTCAATTTTTTCAGTCTTCTCTTTTTTTGGTTCAATGAAAATGTCTGACCAGAAAGTGAGGAGATAAAATTTTTTCTCAGATTAATATAAGTAAACCCATTTCATATATTCATACACATGTACATATACACACATGTGCATACATATAGGTATAAATTGCACATGTGCACATATATACATACAGAGTCAGCCATATCATGTACACAGACATGCATAAGGAAGTGTGCATACATAAACCCACATGCATGACACACTATAGACTACATGCATACATGAACATATATATGCATGTGTATACATATTTACACATATAAATGTACACAGATCTATTTGATAACTAATCAATGAAGAATGGAACAAAGTATGTCCCTAAATTATTCTGTTTTGTAAGTGATCTTAGAAATCATTTAGTCCAATCCTTCATTTTACAAATGAGGAAACTGCATCACAGAGATGCTAAGTAAGGTTATATATTCAAATAGGAAGGAGGACAATTGGAATTCAAAATCCAGTTCTTATCCTTCAAATACCACATTCTTTACAGAGCAGCACACTGCCTGCTTGTATGTACATTAAAAAAAAATTAATATGAACAGTCATGAAAAATTGTTCAGAGGAAGGAAATATAGTACCATCTTTTAGAGAGATCACTGGACTTTAAATCCATGTGTTAAGTTTAGGCTCTGGCTAAATATAACATGCCAGATAAATGACCTTATCTCCTCTATCCTCAGTTTCCTCAAATATAAAATGAGAATAATCATATCTGTACTATCTACATCATGGTATTGTTGTGGGCTCTTTGTAAACTTTTAATATTTAGTAAAATTTTAGTATTATTAAATGCAAGTTATAACCTTAAAATACATTCACTATTTTGATTTTTTTAAAGTTTGTTTTTAGATTAAAAACCTCCAAGAGAGATAGATTGTTTGATGATGTTTTGCCTTTAGAGTTTCTTCCTCTAAGGTGAATCAGAAAAAAAAGTCTAATTATTCTATTTCTTTTTATTTGAGACATTACACTTTAGAAAAGAATTTACCCCTTTTGTAATGGCTAGAATTATTCTTTTCATGCTAGATTTCTCTGTTAAGAGTTCAACTATGGCTACTGCCTCTTTGTGACCTAAGGACATAAGTCTCTTGTCTATGACATCAGAGCTGGTGGATAATTGCCTTGGCTTTTAATTACATAAATGTACCCAGAAGTCAGAAATAGCCGTAGATTTGGAGCAAATGGAAAACTAGTGACATTCACTATGAAGCAAACTTTTTCTTTTAGTGCAAATGCTCTTAATATTTTTAAGAACAAAGAATAAATTATTTTTTGATAAAGGAAAAGAATCTTTGGGCTTTCAGAGAATATTGTCTGCCCATAAATTCTCAAAGAATTTGGACATGGTGTAACATTTAAATTGGAGAGGTAGAAATAATATTGATGATTACAATGCACCAGGATAGATTGTAAAAGAATAAAAAGTATTCAATCATGCAGATATTTGTAAATATTATCTTGGCACTATTTAGCTGTACTTTCATTATTTCTCTTATATTGTGTAACAGGTAACATCACAAAGTGGAGAGAGGCAAAACTTGGCAGCAGGAAGATCTAGCTTAGAAAGGCTTGTTGGGTATATGACCCTGGGAAGACGAATAAACTTTTTGAGCTTTGGTTTTCTTATCTGCAAAATGGTGATTATAATACTATTTAAAAGCTTAGTTGGGAACTACTGAGCTAATATCTATAGGGAGGTGTTCTAGCTCTATGTAAACTCTATTCATTTAGAAGAGGGATAGTGCTGTGTATTAAGTGTAAGAAGACTCCCCAACCCCAGTATTTTTGCATTTGTAAGACACAATAACAAAAGCATTTGGATTTGACTGCATTTATCCATACTACAGTAAGGAATCAAGCAGAAAAATAATGCCAGGTGCAATCCCAGGAGCATCACAACCAAAATTAGTCCAGGGGTTTAGCAACTCTTTTGGACAATAGACATTTCTGAAATGTTAATGATATCTGAATGCCAAGAATAATTGTCTCTTCGAGATTCCGTTTTAGGGATTTGTTTTTTCTTTTCTTTTTGGAAGATAGTAGGGACAGAAGAGAGAAGGAAAGAAGTTTTACTTATGATCTAATATATAAATTTTTATGTTTTTATGTGATTTTTATGTGATCTATTGATAATATTTTACGTGATTTATTTTTATGTGATTTATTGATAATATTTAAATCCTACTTTTCTTCCCTTTAAAAAAAGGAAGGTGTGTAGCATGTTACATGAGTACAATTCCAGCTCATCTATTCATGTATTATCTGTGTGACAGGGGAAACTGCCTCAACTTTCAGGGTTTCCCTTTGTTACTTGCAAAGTAAGAGTATTAGAACTTGGATCAAATAATCTCTATGCTAGCTCTAAATCTACAATCTTGTGCTTACACTGGGTTTATTATTGAGAAGATCCAAAATCTTTCTTTAATAAAGAACTGAAAGGAGAAAAATGTCAAGTACAGTAAATGATATTGATGTAATTGGAAAATTCACCTACTCTTAACTAATAATCTTCTATTCTTTAGTTCTGGTAACCTTCCCCTGTATTGACAGAGTTTATGATTGATGATACTGAACTTATTTTGGGGGCAGCTAAGTGATAGCTGAGAGTGCTGGGCCTGGAATCAGGAAGACTCATTTCCCTGAATTCAAATCTGACCTTAGACATTCTATTAGTTGTGTGACTTTAGGTAAGTAATTTAACATTTTTCATCTCAGTTTTCTCTCTATTGAATGATTCAGTGAAAGAAATGGCCAATCACTCCAGTATCTTTACCCACAAAGAGTCAGATACAACTGAATAACAGTAATATTTTACTTTTAATTTTTAAGAGGGAATTTTATGTAGTATCGTCAGCTAACCAATAGTTGATAATCCAAGTTTAATCAACCAGTTTTGAGACCAAGGATAAGTCATTACATTTCTCTGTGTCTCAGTTTCTTCATTCTTAAAATGAAGGGATTAATCCAGTTCCAAAATAACTTAATTTTCCACATAATTTATCAAAGGCAGATAGGCAATGCAGTGGGTACAGAATTGGACCTGGAGAAAAGAAGATGAATTTTTTATTATATGGGTGCTTTAAGTTGTGTACCTAGGCAAGTCATCTAATTTTTGTTTGTCTCATCAGTTTCTTTAACTGCAAAATGGATACAATGATTAAACATCTCTCAGGTTCTACTTCACACATATCAGATTATTTATATATCAGAAAAGGAAGATGACAAATATTGGAGGACATATGGGGGAAAAGGGACACTAATGGACTGTTAGTGGAGTTGTGAATGGATTCAGTCATTTCTGTAAAAATAATTTCCAAAGATCTAAAACTATTCATACCCATAAAAACATATATATCTATAAATTGAAAATTGAGGCAATGGGCATAGATTGAGGAATGTCTGAACAAAGTTGTGGTATATGATTGTAACTGAATATTATTGTGCTATAAAGAAACGAACATGATAGTTTCAAAAAACCTGAAAAAAACTTTCCCAAGCTAATGCAAAGAGCCAGGAGAACAATACATACAGTAACAGCAATATTTTATGATGATCAACTGTGATTGATTTAGCTATTCTCAGCAATACAATGAGCCAAGACAATTCTGAAGGACTTATGATGAAAAATGCTATCCAGTTCTGAAGAAACTGATAGAGGGTGAATGAAGATCAAAGCATGATTTTTTTTAATTGTATTTTTCTTGGGTTTTTTTTCTGGTATGTTTTTTCTTTCACAACATGACTAACATGGAGATATGTTGTGCATGAGTAGACATGTAAAAACTTTATCAGATTGCTAGTCTTCTCAAGGAAGGAGGGAGAGATTTGGAACTCAATATTTTAAAAAAAGGAATGTTACAAAATATTTTTACATATAATTGATATTATTATTATTTTTTTTTAATTGTGGTATCATGGAGAGACTATTGAATTTAAATGAGACCAAGAGATCTGGTATCAAACTCTCTGTGTACCACTTTCTACCCTTGTCACCCTAGACTAGTCTCTTGCTACTCTGTCCCTCAGTTTCTCCATCTACAAAAACTGGGGGAGTATTTGTGCCATATTCTTCACTGAGTTGTTATGAGGAAAGTGCTTCGCAAACTTTAATGTGTGGTAGAAATGGGAGTTATTACAACCTAGTAAAGAGATAAGATGCATGCATAGATAAGTATGAAAAATTATGAATGATGAGTACATTAGAGAAATAGCGAAAAAAGTGCTGCACAAAGGATCTGGAGGAGGTTGTTAATGACTGGGAGATCAAGAAAGGCTTCATGAAGATGTAGCATTTGAGTTAGTCTTTAAAGGATGTGTAGGAATTCAGGAGACAATGAGCAGAGAGAGAATATTCCCTGAGTTTACTGTCTCATGTAAAGATATGATACGTATGCAAATGAAACAACATAAATAACTATAATACCAAAAATACACAGGAGAGGTATCTGTGAAAGCTACATGGAGGAACTAGGCTTTTAAGATAGGGTAGAGTTTTAATAGATATAAAAGGGGCATGAACAATTTAGACATAGGGAACAGAGGCTGGAACATATTGTGTGTATCCTAGAAACAGAGTATTCTAGTTAATCATGAATATTGATTATTTATAAGGGACCATTATGAGATAAGAGATACATTTTTCTTGATTTCCATATTTCAAGTGTTAGTTTTGAAATTCTGACGTTAAATTCATTGTTAATTAGATCAGCTTAGCAAGGGTCAGGGAAATAGTCTAGATAGATTGAAAGTGTGTGTGTGTGTGTGTGTGTGTGTGTGTGTGTGTGTGTGTACATACAAACATATATATATATATATATATATATATTATATATATATATATATATATATATATTTGATATTTTGACATCTATTTTACTCTGCTTATGAAGTAACTATCTAAATTACCCACTTAGTACAGTATATGTTGAAGAAGATTTTGGTTAAATAATAGAGCTCCTGAATAAATTGTGTTAGACTTAAAAAAAATCCAAATCCTGCAAAAAAACCCAAAACTGGACCCAAGACTTCAATCATATAGAGGAATTCCAGTTAAAGAAATTCTTACAAATGAAACTTGGCACCTCCTATGCATTTTAGTCTTAAACAGTTTTCCAGAGGGTGGGGGGAGGTACTAAGAAATAAATTGACTTGACCAGGGTCACAAAACTAGTACATGCTATACTTGTATATAAGGCTTCCTGGCTTGGAGAAAAACTTTTCACCCACTGAATCCAATTAAAAATCTATTCTTTTTAAAGAGGCACAAAAGTAATCTAAAAGTTTGGGGACAATTTATAAATTCAATTCAACATATTTTTAAAAAGCTTTTATTATGTGCTAGTCTATATGTTACAAATTTGCAAAGAAAATAAGTCCTTTTTTTTTCAAGAATTTCATATTCTGCTGGAGGGACACAAAATATATACAAAATTTAATAACTTTCAGGGGAGGTATTCATAACCTAATTGATAGTAAATTGGCTTTAAAGCTGTGATAGGCTAGATTCAAATCTTGTCCTGAAATTTGATGTCTGCTTTGGGTAAATCACTTAACTTTTTTTGAACTACAGGTTGTTTGAAAGTCATATTTTACTTTAACAAACTGAGGCTTACTTACCAGATTAAGTAAAAGATATATAGGTGAATGAAAAACCATTTTGTATGAGGGACATTAAACAAGTTAGTTTTATGTGTGCTTACTCTTATGAAAAAAAAAACTGGAATTTTTTTTCAGACAATATATTTTTTAAATGGATGATAATAGCATAGATAATAGTATAGAAGATAATAGCATCATTGCTTGTAGGTACATCTGCTTAGGCTGATCAAATCTGTCTTGATGATTTTCAATCTTCCTACAATTCAATAATTATCTTGGAGAAAATAGTAACTGACTACTTTTGGCTTCTATGCCTTTTTCTTTCCTCTGTGTATGACAAACAAACATTTAACTTCCATCTTACTTTAACTTCATAAGAACGCATAAAATAATTTTTTAATGTGTGTTTACTGAACACTTATTTGTGACCAGCATGGAGAGAATTCAAGGAAATTAGATATTACATAAGTATTCTAGGGAGGGAAATACTATTTTAACTATACCATCTACCTCATCCTTTACACTTCAATTCTATTTATGAGCTGCAGAGGTCAGAAAAAAATCCAAATAGGAAACATTTGGTTTTCTATTCCAGACTGTCCATTTCACTCATAGAATAACAGAATGAAAAGGACCTCTGTTATTTGATCACAAGGTGATTATCTAATCCAATTTTCCTTCTCAGTCTCTGTTTCTTACTCTTCCTCTCTTTTACAATCCTTATATCTCTACCGTTACCACACTCCACCCCCATCATCCTACAACCAAAAAAAGTTTATTCAAGGCTTTTTGTATCTATCTATCTGTAGTTAAAATGCATAATCCCTTCAGCTGCTGAATTAGATTGGAATTTTGCCTCTCCCCTAATTAATGGAGTGATCTTGGGAAAGTACCTTATCTTTCTGTCTTAATGTCTTCATCTTTAAAATGGAAATAAATAATACTTGAATTATCATCTCACAGGACTGTTGTTTTAATGACCAAATGAGAAAATGGTAGTTTTTGTAATGTGTAAGTCCAGGTAAATTATATACGTCCACATAGGTTTGCCTAAATGAAGCTCACAGATAGACATGAAGAGAAATCTTTCATTTCTTTTATCTACTCTTCTCCAAAGAAAACATATAAGGAAAATATATCAGGAGAAGAAGTAGGGAGATAAAGTCATAGGCTGGCCACTTTTCTTTCCTTAGAGAAAGGGTATGAAGCTAGGGTCCCATCCCCATATCATTAGTCCAGAAGAAATAATTTTTATGTTCAAACTGAGCTCCTGATTGCTATCCTTTAATGGAATAGGAGTGTTCAAAGTTATGTATCCATAAGTTGTCTCCCTTCCCATCAAATGCTTATTCTATAATGAACATAGTTAACAAAAAACAAATACATTTATTTATGCAAGGTAGCAAAGACAAATCAGAGAAGATAAACAAAAAATACATGGAATGGATGAGTCCTACCACCCACGTTGAAAAAACAGGGGTAAAGTAATAGTAATTCAACTAAGAGGGAAGAGAAAGACACACAGAGGCAAATCGAGAAGCAGAGACAGAGTCCTAGATATTACCCACTGGGAATCTATAATGTAAATCAAATCAGGGATAAGGATCTGATTGAAGTAAGGGCTCCTTACCTTCCCAGGATCTTTTTTTTTTTTTTTTCTTTTCCTTCAAGAGACCTGAAGAAAATCTGGCATTTCATGTTTCTTCTTACAAATCTAAAAGCCCAAAGACTAGAATCTGTCTTCTAAATGCTCAACAATTCTATACTCATGTAGCCCAGAGAATTGAATAATCAATCTCCACCAGCTAGCAGATTTTTACACAAATTAACTTTGAGTAGCAGTTACATTTTGGAAATTGTAAAGCACTTTATCAGTATCAACAATGGTGATTAGAAAGCCTTGGATTTGAAGTTAGAGGACATCAGGCAAAATTCTGGCTCTTAACTGTGGGAAGGTGGGTAAGACATCTTTTCTGGACCTCCCTTTTCCAATCTGTAAAATTCAGGTGTGGTTCAAAATAATTTCTTGTCCTTTTTTTTTTTTTTTTTTTTAGTAGGAAAAACTTTATTTTTATAGATAAATGTTTGCATGACATGAGAATCAGAAAGAAATTTGGTTATAAGAAATCAGTTGAACTGTATGAGGATGTATTCTGATGGAAGTGGAAATCTTCAACATAAAGAAGAGCCAACTCACTTCCAGTTGATCAATGATGGACAGAGGTAGCTACACCCAGAGAAGAAACAATGGGAAGTGAATGTAAATTGTTAGCACTAATATCTGTCTGCCCAGGTTACATGTACCTTCGGAATCTAATGCTTATTGTGCAACAAGAAAATGGTATTTACACACATGTATTGTATCTAGGTTATATTGTAACACATGTAAAATGTATGGGACTGCCAGTCATCAGGGGGAGGGAGTAGAGGGGGGGGGGATAATTTGGAAAAATGAATACAAGGGATAATATTATAAAAATATATATATAAAATAAATTAAAAAAAAAAGAAATCAGTTGAGAATTTAGTCAATCAATTAATAATATGCTATAATATGTTTACATTAGTATGATAACAATAATTACATCATTAGCTTCTTCAAGGCTCTTTGTTTTCCCTACTTACTAATAGGTACTATACTACAATCTTTTTTTTTTTAATTAATTTTATAAATATAACATTTTTTTTTGACAGTACATATGCATAGGTAATTTTTTTACAACATTATCCCTTGTACTCCCTTCTGTTCCCAATTTTCCCCCTCCTTCCCTCCATCCCCTCCCCTAGATGGCAGGCATTCCCATACATATTAAATATCATATAGTAGATCCTAGGTACAATATGTGCAGAACCAAATTTTGTTGTTGTTGTTGTTGTTGCAAAGGAAGGATTGTATTCCCAAGGTAAAAATAATCTGGGGAGAAAAACAAAAAATGCTAACATTTTACACTCATTTCCCAGTGTTCCTTTTCTGGGTGTAGCTGATTCTGTCCATCATTGATCAATTGGAATTGGATTAGCTCTTCTCTATGTTGAAGATATCCATTTCCATCAGCATACATCCTTATACAGTATCATTATTGAAGTGTATAATGATCTCCTAGTTCTGCTTGTTTCACTCAGCCTCAGTTGATGTAAGTCTCTCCAAATCTCTCTGTATTCATCCTGTTGGTCATTTCTTACAGAACAATAATATTCCATAATATTCATATACCATAATTTACCCAACCATTCTCCAATTGATGGATATCCATTCATTTTCCAGTTTCTAGCCACTATGAAAAGGGCTGCCACAAACATTTTGGCACATACAGGTCCCTTTTCCTTCTTTAGTATTTCCTTGGGATATAAGCCCAGTAGTAGCACTGCTGCATCAAAGGGTATGCACAGTTTGATAACTTTTTGGGCATAATTCCAGATTGTTCTCCAGAATGGTTGGATTCTTTCACAACTCCACCAACAATGCATCAGTGTCCCAGTTTTTCCACATCCCCTCCAACATTCATCATTATTTGTTCCTGTTATCTTAGCCAATCTGACAGGTGTGTAGTGGTATCTCAGAGTTGTCTTAATTCAAATTTCTCTGATCAATAATGATTTGGAAGACTCTTTCATATGAGTGGAAACAGTTTCAATTTCATCATCTGAAAATTGTTTGTCATATCCTTTGACCATTTATCGATTGGAGAATGGCTTGATTTCTTATAAATTAAAGTCAATTCTCTGTATATTTTGGAGATGAGGCTTTTATCAGAACCTTTAACTGTAAAAATGTTTTCCCAATTTGTTACTTCCCTTCTAATCTTGTTTGCATTAGTTTTGTTTGTGCAAAAGCTTTTTAATTTGATGTAATTTCTTGTCCTTTTTAACTTTAGTGACCTTTTATCTATGGTATATAAGCTAAAATCCCTGGAGAGCAGAAATAAGTTTGAGAATAGCAGAACATACAAATCAGAACAAAAGCATCAGTCTTGTCTCTGTGCTTTCTTTGTTGCTAAATGGTAGAATATAACATGACTTAGATAACATAAAATCAACTCATTTTCAAATTGACTTTACAATTTGGCAAATAGAAAGAACATTTATTCTTCATCTCTTGCTTCTTCTTCTTAAAAGGGGAAGGGGATGAGAACTGCTACTACATACTACCTACTACATAAGACCTTAACTGATTTCCCCTTATTTTTTAACTTCCCCCTTCCATATTCACTCCATCATGCTGTATATATACTATCACTTATGAGTTTATTGTATTTTCACCCTCAACCCCCATAAAGTATAATTTTATCCAAGTGAGGGTTTGCCTCATTCAGATCTTAGCACAGCAGGTAACACATAGTAGGTTCTTAATTAACTTGTTTGGTTGATTGATCCATTCATCATTAAAAACAAAAAAAATCTGATTTACTCCTCTCATTCTGGTTTTCTCCTTGCCTCACCTTCACAAAATTTAATGTTAGTCACAGCAGAGAATTGAAAGATCTCCCTTGCTTGTCCTGGTGTGCAGATATTACTTGCTGACCGGGCAGAGAACATCACAATGGCTAATGGAAACTTTCTCTTCAGCATTAATGGTACAGTTCTCTAATTTGTTTAGCTAAACTGCATTAGTCATACTGAAAGTTTTATTATCATAGTCAAATACAGGAAGCTGAAATGGACATGCTGTATTTTTAAAAATTAAAGCATTTTTAAAAATAAGCTTGGCATATTGATTAGCTAATTTTCTAAACAAGATCTTCATTTCTTTTAATCCTAGACATTACTACAAATTCTATTTATGATCATGTTTTATACAGACAAGAGTAGAATGTAAAAGAAAATCTGCATGGAATTATTTATCTGCATGAAATTATTTGTTGTTAAAGCCCATCTTTGTCAGGAAGCTTTTAATTGGGTGGGAAAAACAGAGCAGGTGAATTTTGTCAAGAGATGGCAGGAATGGATTGAGAGTTATTAGGGTGGTTGAAAATAATATTTTTGTGTAGTCATAGGTTTCTTTTGTTTTATTTAGTTTTATTCTTTAAATGTTTTACCAATAATTTAAAGCAAACAAATAGATACAATTGTTCAGCCATTATATGAAGTTCAATGTGTTTCATGTATTTTTCTCGTACCCCAACCTTCACTAAAATTCTGCCCTTAAGCATTTCTTTGGTCCTCTTTTGTTTGTTTGTTTGCTGTTTAGTGTAGTCTTTGTCAAGGTCTCTTGTCCCAGCTATTGACTCAGGGGATAACAATTTTGTGAAGCCATTTATTTTTAGTGGCAATCTCATATTGTAGATATTGTGCTCCAATATAAACTATATACCTTTAAGTCCTTAAGTCACTGACCCTCTCGGTTCCTCACTTCTGTAACTGACAAATGAAATGGTTCCAGCAGATGGACTCTATTGTTTCTTTCAGCTTCAGTAGTAAAGATGATCTGAGTTCAAGCCATCCCTCTGGCACATAATTGTGTAATCCTAAGTCATTTAGCTGCTTAGGCTAACAGGTTGCCTAACTGGAGACTGTACTTGTTTTTTACTAGTAAATGAAGTCCCTTACCCTAGCACCCCTTCACTGCTTTTGCCTTTCTTTGTATTTTTAGAACTAAACATAGTACTTGACAGATAGCAAGCACAGTGTTTGGCCCATTAATAAATGACTTGTTAACTGACTGACCTGTTAAATACACTGCTAGAGTCAAATCAAATGGACCATTGAAGCTATAGAGTGAAAAAAATAGCATTATAAATGTCACATAGAATTTAAATTTATTTTTTATGATATTTTTATTAAACATTGCAATTACATTTTAACATACATAGTTTGATCCACACTAGGAGGTTTTCTGACAAACAGGCAAGTTTAAGCCTTCTGCACTATACCAATGAACTAATAGGTTTTGCAAAGTAAATAAATACATACATGTAAATAAATAAATAAATGAACTAATGAATGAACAAAATAAGAAAAGAGTGGATAGATGGATAGATAAATAGATATTAAGTAGAATGCAAGCTCTTAGAAGATATTTATATATGCTTGTCTTTCTTTCCTTACTGCTTAATACAGTATCTTGTACACAGCAATTGAATCCCTTCCATTTGAATTGTCTTAGGAAGATTCTAAAGATCACTTGGCAAGATAAGATACCAGACAATGAGGTTCTTTCTCATACTAAATTGCCAAGCATTCCAATGCTATTGTAGAGAGTGCAATTTTGTTGGGCTGGCCACATTGTTCAAATGCCAAATCTATATTTGCCAAAATGATTATTTTATGGAGAATTCACATAGCTCAAGCACCCACAAAGTAGTCAGAGAAAGCAATACAAGGATACTCTGAAGGTCTCTCTTAAGAACTTTAGAATTGATGAGGTTGACACTGACACAGGTGGAGTGCTCTCATCAGAGAAGATGCTGTGATCTATGAGCAAAGCAGAATTGAATTGGCTCAGAAGAAACGTGAGATGAGCAAAGTTAGAGTATCCACCTCAAATGTTTATAGGTATTATTAAGTGTCTGACTGTGATTCTGAGCTATTGTTGGTCTGATTTGGTTCTCTTCAATAATGAAAGACAACAACCAACCAACACAGTAAGCACTTAAATGATTTTTGCTTTGGGTTGGAATAGAGAATTAGATTTTACAGTTTTATAGACTGTAGAGAGGCAATGATTCTTTTCAAATCTATGCCTGTGTATTAAAATGAATATTCAAATGCCTTATATACTGAATTCTCAGTTTTCTTCTGCATAAGAAAAATTGAGTCAAAACCTTCAATTAATTAAGTAATCATTATGATTCACAAGGGAAATTCTTTATTTTCTTCTTTCAGTCAAGATGGTTGGGAATTTTTGTTCACAGCAATTGTATTAATACCAAGAAAAGCATGAAACCAAAAATGTTTGTGACTGTTAGAGACTGTCTACTTCAGAAACCAAGTAAAGAGAGATGCTTTCTTAAAAATGAAGTTTTCCAAATGCTTCTTTTTTTGATGACATGATACTGACTATATCAAATCCAGGCACATTGATGGTATTGGTAATCATTTAAAAAACAAAACAAAACAAAACAAAACAAAAAAAAATGATTTCATTTAATTATCCACAGAAAGAAATTATTAAAAGAAATTGATGAAAAATGCCTGTTTTCTCAAATATAATATGTAGTTGGTTGAACAACTTGCAGAGCTATGATAGACATACTCTAGACAAACCATACAAATGGACAATGAACTGGATGTAGAGCTTTATAGAGGAAAATAGCCTGGATTGCTTTTGGAAATTACAAAATTCATTTAAAAAAAACCACATTTTTTTTTCTAAAATTAAAGGTCCATATCATACCAATGTTCTTTTCATAAAGTTGTATTGCTGCTAATCTCCATCTCCAAAGAATTAAATTTGAGAATTCTGTAAAGGGCAATGAAATTGAGCATGTGAGATGTATGTAGGTCACTACATTATAAAGGAAGAATTATGCAAAAGAAGAGGCATACGGAAATAATAAGATAACCACATTACTGGAAATACTTAAGGTGGGCCAATTACATATCTTTGGTAAGAGTACAAGCTGGATAATTAATATTTTTCTATTTGTATATTTAAAAATGGAAGGTCTTTAGTTTGGTGAATAGATATATGGAAGGACTTGGATGAGAAATAACAGCATGGAAAAACATAAGTATGTTTCAGTCTGTATTCTTTGAGATAATATTTGTGTCGATGAAATATCATAACAGGTACATATTCAATAAAGAATCAGAAATTTTATGCAACTTTTCTATAAGAAATATAATTTAACTTGTAGAGAATGAAGACAAAAGCAGGAAAACACAAAATTATTGAGGTGAAAACTAGTAAATCATAAGTAATTGAAAAGTATTAAAAAGAGGATATTGGGAACTCTCTGGGGAAAATACTTTTTAGTCAGACTTTTCCTCAGTTTTTGTTATTTCAGTTTAAAATAAGTTTCATTTAATTCATTCAACTTTTTTAAACAATATTTATTGAACACCTTCAAGAAATTGTCTTCCCCCACATAAGGGTTACCTATATCCTATCTTTCTTTTTAATACTTCTTGAGTGCTTTTGCCATACATAGCAATTAGTAGGCACTTAGCAGAATACACAGATCAATAAGACATAAGACATAAGTCTTATGTCTTGACTACACATAATTTACAATTTGATTCCAGAATTGTATATAAATAAATATAATACAATTTTATATGCAATTCGTAGCCAGGCATGGCAGTATATTCATATAGTCCCTGGTGAAGGAGACTAGTGAAGCACCTGAAATGGGGAATTCTATGCTGCAATGGGGCTAATGTCTATTGTATGTCTGAAATGTCTGGCACAAATTTAATGACTATCCAATATCAGGGGCTCACCAGTCTTCCTGTGGATGGGTAAAACAGCTCAGGTTGAAAATGAATTGTATCCATGATAACTGGCAGTGAAGTCAGGCCTATGGTTGAGGGATGGTTTAAAATAAGGTAGCTAAATGAAAAAGTGAATAAAACACTGGAATGAGAAGTAGGAAGGTGTGAGTTTAAGTCTGGCATCTGATGCTTACTACCTATATGACCCTGGAGAAGTAACTTACCATTTCTCTTTCTCAGTTTTCTTACTTGTAAAATGGGTCTAAGATACCATCTAGATGGCTGTGAAGATAAAATGAGATGTTTGTAAAGCATTTTGTAACTCAATGCACTACATAAATATAATTATTTGAAGTGAATTTTGAAGAAAAGATATAATATAAACAATTATAATTTGAGAAGGAGTGTAGGGGTAATGGCACCAGTAAAGATAGAATGAGGTTTAAGATGTGTTTTAGAAAACTGCTTTGATTGTAACTTCAATTCATGAAAGGGAATTGAGTAAATAAGGCAAAGACAGTATGATACTGTAATATTGAGAAAGTCTTGAATACTAGGTTATAGAATTTGAGCTTTGTCTCACTGACAGTGCAGAATTATTGACCATTGTTGAGTAACAGAATGATTTAATCAAAACTGTATGTGGTAAGGATTTACCTGGAAGCAGTTTTTAGGGTAGAATGAATGGGATAGAAATTGAATTCAGGGTAACTAGTTGGAAGGCTATTAAAATATTTAATTGGCCCCCAAAACCATTAATGTGCTTATGCTTTGATTTAGTAATGACACTATTAAATCAATATACACAAAGAAATAAGTGGGAGAGGAAAATAATGTATAAGATTATAGCAGCTCTATGAAACTGTGAATACCCTTTGATTAGTAGTGTCTCTATTGGGCCTGTATCCCAAAAAGATCATAAGAAAGGAAAAATGACTCACATGTGCTAAAATGTTTGTAGCATCACTTTTTGTAGTGGCAAAGAACTGGAAACTGAGTGGATGCCCATCATTTGGAGAATGACTGAATAAGTTATAGCACATGGATGCTATGGAATATCATTGTTCTATAAGAAACAATTATCAGGATGATTTCAGAAGTCCCTAGAGAGACTTACATGAACTGATGCTGATTGAAGTGAGTAGAATAGGAGAACATTGTACACAGCAATAGCAAGATTATACAAAGATCAAATCTGGTGGATGTGGCTCTTTTCAACAATGAGGTGATTCAGGCTTGTTCCAATGATCTTGTCATGAAGAGAGCCATATGCACACAGAGAGTATTTTCACTTTTTGCTGTAGTTTGGTTTCATTTGTTTTCTTTCTCACTTTTTTCATATTTGATATGATTTTTCTTGTGCAGCATGATAATTGTAGAAATATGCATAAAAGAATAAATGTTTAACATATATTGGGTTACTAGTCATGAAGAGAAGGGAGGAAAAAATTTTGAACACAAGGATTTTCAAGAGTGAATGTTGAAAACTATCTGTGCATATGTTTTAAAAACAAAAAAAGCTTTATAAAAAAGAATATAGCAGCTCTTTTAATAATAAGAAAAATTACAAACTAGGAGAGTTTATCATCCATTGGGAAATGGCTATACAATGATGTTTTGTGAAAGTAATATACCATAAGAAATGATAAAATGGATAGTTTTAGAGAAACTTTGGAAAATGTCTCTGAACAGATGCAAAATAAAGTGAATAAGAAATATTTTATAAAAAAATTGTTATTAAAATAAAAACCACTGTGAATGGCTTAACAACTTTGATCAATGCAATATCAATCTCTATTGTAAATATTGACTTTCCATAAAATAAACCATATTATTGGACATGCATGCATACAAATCAATTGTGTATGGGTGACATGAGAGGGAGAGATGAAAGAGAATTATGTAGAATTTATCTAATACTTAACTAAAATGATTCAAATAGGAAATCAACCATGTCATATTTTGTCCCCAAATCCCTTGGGAATAAATGACTCTGCCTAGTGTCCTTTGCTTCATTGCTTAGATAACTTTATGTAGCATTTTCAAATGACCCAAGAAATATAAATTATTCTCCTTTCTGAAATGTGCTCCTCCCAATCAAGAGAAATAGATTCCCTAGGCAAAAATGGGTTGAGGAAGCCTTCATGGAGCAGTTGGACAACATGGTTCTTTATATCTTTTAACTCTAAATTCTATGTTTCAGTGCTTATAGTTTTCTTTTATATAAATTAAAATGGAATTTTGAAGACAATCTAAGCATCTTTATTCATCTATTAATATTGTCCTATTTTTCTCTCTCTTTTCACTATATCTTTTTTTGTATAACTATGATGAAACTAATGGATATAAAGTATTTTATATCCTCATATAAAATTCTATTTTATTATAAAGTCTAGATATCACTATTAATTAGAGGAACATATTTTCATGTTTATTTGGTTGATTTGATTGTTGCTCTAACAGACTCCCCCCACTGGCATCTGCAGGAAAGTGAAATCAGATCTGAAAAAAAGGAACAAGCTTAATAATTTTAAGTCACAGTGCATTGCACATGCCCAGAAAAGCCTAGATCATTTCCAAATTCAAGGACTAATAAAAATTGGAAGCACTCCAGTAATTTTAAATTGCCTTGCACGTTGAAGAGTGATTTAAAACCAGTGAAGTGATTCAATTTTTTTATATATGCACTTCAATTTGGAAGTGAGTCAGACAGACAGCATCATAGCATAGAAGTTCAAGACTTATTGAACTAATGGAAAAAAAAAAAACTTAGGACTGAGTATGCTAATAGAATGCTAGAGAACCCTTGAAAGTCATCATCACTAGTCATAAATAGTACCATTAGGAAAGAAAAACAGTTGATAAAAGCTCCAGTGTGAACAATGAAGAGACATCATGGAATTATGGACCTAGAAGTAGAATTAAGAGTTGAGTCTAGTTTACTAGTCATGTAATTGTATGCAAATTACATCTCTGAGTCAGTTTTCCAAGTGGAAAATGAAGATCTTAATGTGCTACCTATCTCTCAAGACTCTTGGGAAAAAAGGACTTAATAAGTTAATAAGTATGAGATATGATTTTTAGTAATAACAATAATAATTACCATTTTTTTTTACCTCATGTCAGCCATTATAAATACCAAATACAACTCAACATAGAAAATCCATAAGTACAGATGGAAAATTAAATAGGAGTTCCATGATGAATTTATGGGCTCATACTTATTTTGTTTTTCAAAAGGACTTTGGTCTCTGTTCCAAACTCACAGCATCTCTTATATATATTTTACTTGTAAGAAAATTATTCCTATATTGCTTTATGCCACATAGTATAATATTGTCTTTTTCTTGTTGTTGTTTTTGAGTTATATTTTACTCTTCGTGACCCCATTAGGGATTTTCTTGGGAAAGTTAATGAAGTAGTTTGCCATGTCCTTCTCCAGTTCATTTTATTGATGAGGCAAATAGAATTAAGTGATTTGCCCAGAGTCACATAACTAGCACTGTCTGATGCAAAATATGAATTCAGGACTTCCTACATCCAAGCTTGGCACTCAACTGTCACAATCTACTGTCATCTAGTTGTCTTTTGCTATTATTTAACCATATTACTGAATACATTATTTCTCAATTGGAGAATAAAGTTCTTGAGAGCAGAAACTGTATCCTAAGAATATTTGCAAAACTCAAGTACATTGAACAGTGCTTTGTAAACGTAGGAGCCCAGTATCTATTTGCTTATGGCTAGTACTGAAGCTCTATTTCTTATACAGAGGTCAGTTTAATCTCCTCCCTTATAGTAAAGTTTGAGCCATTTAAAAAAGGTTTTGTATTCCTAGCACCTCATGTGGTTATCTTGCACATGTGAGATGTTTGAAATGGAGTTATTTAATAGAAGTAAGTGGTTTTATTGTGTTCATTCAAGAGTCTATTTTATGAATTTATAAAGCAACACTTCTGAATGATCAAATAAAATTTCCAATAAATCATTTAAGAAATTAAATGTAGGTTGACAGCAACTAATCTATCTGAATTGAATATGAGTTTAAAGCAATAGATGGATATATGCTGTGCTTTAGCGCATGGGCCCAGGTTTCAATATCTGTGCATTTACATATGGGCTTATTCACCATAAATTTTAAAGGAATATACAACAGGAAATTTTTGGAGTCAAATAGTTCAAAGGCTTATTTACATGTAAGGAAAATTCATCACATTTTTTCCAGCAAAAGTTTTGGCACATGTGGTTGTCTGCATAATTATGCTACTATCACAGAATGGGATACACTCAGGATGCTATATTTTTTCCATTACCTCATTTACCAAAGCTTTCAAATTTGTTGATAATGAAGTTATGAGTAAACAACAACAACAAAGAAATGCTTAATAGCTTCATCACTAGTTTTATTTGACACAGAGCATGAAGAAAGTATGCATGAGGAAATGACTATGGATAGACAAATATGACTTGAGAGAAATCCTAATTTAACATTCCTACTTTGAATATTTCCACAAAACTCAGTGCTCCTGGGACTAAACATTTCTCTTCCGATAATGAAAATAACACTACCTAATGTATTGCAAAACATTTTATATATAATGTCTCATTTTATCCTAATAAGAACCTTGAGGGGACAGAAGATGTTATGAACCCCACTTTACAGATGAGAAAGTCAGTCACAAATATTTATTAAGCTCTTACTGTGAATTATGCCTTATGCTAAGTACTGAGGATACAAAAAGAAGTAAAAGACAGTCTCAGTCCTCAAAAAAAATCTCACAATATAATGGAGGTAAATACATATATATGAACAGGGTATATACAGGATAAAAAAGCAATAATTAATAGAAAAAAGGTTCTAGAATTAAGATAGGTTGGGAAATGTTTTCTATAGAAAGTGGAATTTTAATTGGGACTTGAAAAAAGCCAAGGAATACATAAAGCGAAGATGAAGAGGGAGAATGGGTACCAGAGAAAAGTGCCCAGAGCCTAATGATGGAGTATCTTATTTGTGGGACAGCAAGGAGGCTAGTGTCACAGGATGTAATAAAAGTAAGGTGTAAGAAGACTGAAAAGGTAAGAGGTGAAATGGGTTATGAAAGATTTTGAATCCAAAATGGGAAATTCTATATTTTATCCTGGAGATGATAGGGAGAGTGGATCATGGGGCACTTAAGAAGAAATGAAAGGGTTTGGAAGAAATCTAGAGAGTGGGTTATTAAGTTGATAAAGCAGGTATGGAAGAATGGCCCACCAGCAGTGAGAGTCCCATTGAGATTGTGTAACATCAATTTGTAATACACCCAGTCAGAATAATTGCATGCTTTTCTCCACATGAAGGTGACAAATGGTAGAATGATGAGGTTTAGCAAGGAGCAAGTGGTAATTTGTAGATGGTATGGACTGAAAAGAAGATATCAAAGAGCTGAACTGCTGATGAGGAAGCTAAGTTTGAGAAAGATTAAGCAATTTGCTCAAGATCATACAGTTATTAAGTGTCTATAATAGAATTTGAATTCAGATCTTCCTGACTTCTGTTTCAACAGCACCCACTGTAAAAAATAAATAAATAAAAATTAAAAAAAAATAAAAGAATTATATCAGTTGATATGAGGTAGGGTATTTTTGTTTTTATCAGATTTTGCAGAGTTACATAACTGCAAGTGAACAAATGAAGAAACCTTTTGATATTTGTGCTTCTAACTTTGTCTAAGAAGAATAGTTTTTACTATCATTAAAAAGCTTTCCAGATAAAGCTTCCATAAGGGCTATCAGTAAATTGTGGTCACATATTCTCCTAATATAATGTGGCCCCTGATCCTTTCTTTACCAGTTCCCCTTTCTTAATGAAAATAGGTAATTTAAAGATTTATTACTAATAAAGTCATTCATAAGTTCTTGGGATTTTTTTGTATTTTATTTCTCCTAAAACTTAATAATGCTATTAAAACATTCCAAGAAAAAACTTTTCCTTGACTATCCCCTTGATCAATATGCATTGGCCTTTAAATCAATTAACTTGGAAAATGTGAGAGGTAAGATATTTTCCTTGTTACTATTTTTCTTTTCTTTTTTTCCTGATTATCATTATTAGTAGCAGTAGTCATTGTTATATGAACATTTCCATAGTTCTTTAAAGTTTGAAAAATTCTTTATATACAATATCTTTTTTTTTTTATTTTAATCTGGAAATTTTAATCTGGAAAGATCTAAAAAAGGTCTGCACCCTCCATAAGTCTACATCTTATGCTAAGATGCTGTTAGAGAATTTGAGTTATGAAATCATTTTTTTGGTTGTTATTGTTGTTGTTGTTGTTGCTGTTGCAAAGGAAGGTTTGTATTCCCAAGGTAAAAATAATCTGGGAAGAGAAACAAAACAAACAAAAACAAAAACAAAAACAAAAACAAAAACAAAAACAAAAATAATACTCACAGTTTACACTCATTTCCCAGTGTTCCTTTTCTGGGTGTAGCTGATTCTGTCCATCATTGATCAATTGGAATTGGATTAGCTCTTCTCTATGTTGAAGATATCCGTTTCCATCAGCATACATCCTTATACAGTATCATTATTGAAGTGTATAATGATCTCCTAGTTCTGCTTGTTTCACTCAGCCTCAGTTGATGTAAGTCTCTCCAAATCTCTCTGTATTCATCCTGTTGGTCATTTCTTACAGAACAATAATATTCCATAATATTCATATACCATAATTTACCCAACCATTCTCCAATTGATGGATATCCATTCATTTTCCAGTTTCTAGCCACTATGAAAAGGGCTGCCACAAACATTTTGGCACATACAGGTCCCTTTCTCTTCTTTAGTATTTCCTTGGGATATAAGCCCAGTAAGTAGCACTGCTGGATCAAAGGGTATGCACATTTTGATAACATTTTGGGCATAATTCCAGATTGTTCTCCAGAATGGTTGAATTCTTTCACAACTCCTCCAACAATGCATGTGTCCCAATTTTTCCACATCCCCTCCAACATTCATCATTATTTGTTTCTGTCATCTTAGCCAATCTGACAGGTGTGTAATGATATCTCAGAGTTGTCTTAATTTGCATTTCTCTGATCAATAGTGATTTGGAACACTCTTTCATATGAGTGGAAATAGTTTTAATTTCATCATCTGAAAATTGTTTGTCATATCCTTTGACCATTTATCAATTGGAGAATGGCTTGATTTCTTATAAATTAAAGTCAATTCTCTGTATATTTTGGAGATGAGGCCTTTATCAAAACCTTTATCTGTAAAAATGTTTTCCCAATTTGTTACTTCCCTTCTAATCTTGTTTGCATTAGTTTTGTTTGTGCAGACACTTTTTAATTTGGTGTAATCAAAATGTTCTATTTTGTGATTAATAATGGTCTCTAGTTCTCCCTTGGACACAAACTCCTTCCTCCTCCACAAGTCTGAGAGGTAAACCATCCTATGTTCCTCCAATTTATTTATGATTTCGTTCTTTATGCCTAAATCTTGGACCCATTTTGATCTAATCTTAGTATGTGGTGTTAAATGTGGGTCCATGCCTAGTTTCTGCCATACTAATTTCCAATTTTCCCAGCAGTTTTTGTCAAATAATGAATTCTTATCCCAAAAGCTGGGATGTTTGGGTTTATCAAACACTAGATTGCTATTTTTATTCACTATCTTGCCCTGTGAACCTAACCTATGCCACTGATCAACTAGTCTATTTCTTAGCCAATACCAAATGGTTTTGGTAACTGTTGCTTTATAATATAGTTCTAGATCAGGTACAGCTAGACCACCTTCATTTAATTTTTTTTTTCATTACTTCCCTTGAAATTCTCCACCTTTTATTGTTCCATATGAATTCTGTTGTTATTTTTTCTAGGTCACTAAAATAGTTTCTTGGGAGTCTGATTGGTATGGCACTAAATAAATAGATTAGTTTAGGGAGTATTGTCATCTTAATTATATTCACTCAGCCTATCCAAGAGCACTGAATGTCTTTCCAATTATTTAAATCTGACTTTATTTTTGTGGCAAGTGTTTCGTAATTTTGCTCATATAATTCCTGACTCTCCTTTGGTAGATATATTCCCAAATATTTTATACTATCGACCGTTATTTTGAATGGAATTTCTCTTTGTATCTCTTGCTGTTGGATTGTGTTGATAATGTATAAAAATGCTGAGGATTTATGTGGATTTATTTTGTATCCTGCAACTTTGCTAAAATTCTAAATTATTTCTAATAGCTTTTTAGCAGAGTCTTTGGGGTTCTCTAAGTATATCATCATGTTATCTGCAAAGAGTGATGATTTGATTTCCTCATTTCCTACTCTAATTCCTTGAATCTCTTTCTCGGCTCTTATTGCCTAGGCCAGAGTTCCTAGTACTATATTGAATAGTAATGGTGATAGTGGGCAACCTTGTTTCACTCCTGATCTTACAGGGAAAGGTTCTAGTTTATCGCCATTACATATGATGTTTACTGAAGGTTTTAAATATATGCTCCTTATTATTTTAAGGAATAGTCCATTTATTCCTATACTCTCAAGCGTTTTTAGTAGGAATGGATGTTGGATTCTATCAAATGCTTTTTCTGCATCTATTGAGATGATCATATGGTTTTTATTAATTTGATTATTAGTATGCTCAATTATATTAATAGTTTTCCTAATATTAAACCAGCCCTGCATTCTTGGTATAAATCCCACTTGGTTATAGTGTATTATCCTGGGGATGATTTTCTAAAATCTTTTTGCTAATATCTTATTTAAGATTTTAGCATCAATATTCATTATGGAAATTGGTCTATAGTTTTCTTTCTCAGTTTTCGATCTACCTGGTTGAGGTATCAGTACCATGTCTGTGTCATAAAAAGAATTTGGTAGGACTCCTTCAATCCCTATTTTTACAAATAGTTTATATAGCATTGGAGTTAGTTGTTCTTTAAATGTTTGGTAGAATTCACATGTAAATCCATCTGGTCCTGGGGATTTTTTCTTAGGGAGTTGGTTAATAGCTTGTTCTATTTCTTTTTCTGAGATGGAACTATTTAGACTACTTACTTCTTCCTCTGTTAATCTGGGCAAGCTATATTTTTGAAGGTATTCTTCCATTTCATTTAAGTTATCGAATTTATCGGCATAAAGTTGAGCAAAGTAGCTCCTAACTATTGTTCTAATTTCCTCTTCATTAGTGGTGAGTTCTCCCTTTTCATTTTCAATACTAACAATTTGCTTTTTCTCTTTCCTTTTTTTAATCAGGTTTACTAAGGGTTTGTCTATTTTGTTGTTTTTTTCATAGAACCAACTCTTAGTTTTATTAATTAATTCAACAGTTTTTTGTTTTTTTTTACTTTCAATTTTATTAATCTCACCTTTTATTTTTTGAATTTCAAGTTTTGTGTTTGTCTGGGGGTTTTTAATTTGTTTCTTTTCTAGTAATTTTAGTTGTAAGCCCAATTCGTTGTCCCTCTCTTTCTCTATTTTATGCAAGTAGGCCTGTAGAGATATAAAACTTCCCCTTATTACTGCTTTGGCTGTTTCCCACACATTTTGGTATGATGTCTCATTATTGTCATTTTCTTGGGTGAAGTTATTAATTATGTCTATGATTTGCTGTTTTACCCAATCATTCTTTAGTATAAGATTATTTAGTTTCCAATTATTTTTTGGTCTATTTTCCCCTGGCTTTTTATTAAATGTTATTTTGATTGCATTGTGGTCTGAAAAGGATGCATTTTACTATTTCTGCCTTACTGCATTTGATTTTGAGATTTTTATGCCCTAGTATATGATCAATTTTTGTATAGGCTCCATGAACTGCTGAGAAGAAAGTATACTCCTTTCTGTCTCCATTTAGCTTTCGCCAAAGATCTATCATATCAAACTTATCTAGTATTCTATTTACCTCTTTGACTTCTTTCTTATTTATTTTGTGGTTGATTTATCTAATTCTGAGAGTGCAAGGTTGAGATCTCCCACTATTATAGTTTTGCTGTCTATTTCTTCTTGCAGCTCTCTTAATTTCTCTTTTAAGAAATTAGATGCTGCACCACTCGGTGCATATATGTTTAATATTGATACTGCTTCATTATTTATGCTACCCTTTAGCAAGATATAGTGCCCTTTCTTATCTCTTTTCATTAGATCAATTTTTGTTTTTGCTTGATCTGAAATGAGGATGGCTACCCTTGCTTTTTTGGCTTTGCCTGAAGCATAGTAGATTCTGCTCCACCCTTTTACTTTTAGTTTGAATGTATCACCCTATTTCAGGTGTGTTTCCTGTAAACAACATATAGTAGGATTCTGTACAATGTCTTCTTTAAGCCTTAGAACCCTATGAAATTGAATTAAAAAAAATAAAAGATAATTGCATGTTAATTGCAGATCTATTATGTATAGCTTGCCATTTCTTTTAAATATATTGTAAATTTAACTTTTAAATTTCTTTTTCCCTTCACTCCATCCTAGAGATTGTTATTATTAGACACAAATATGTGTGTATATACATAAAAATATATATGTAAAATCATTCTATAGATATTCCTTTTACTTCTTTTTGCTGAATTTTTTTTGATGTAGATATTATTATGATGATTATAATGATGATGATGATGATGATGATCTCAAAGGGGAGGAAAATGAAGCTCAGAAATTTTGTGATGTCACACTGATGATAAAATCTGGAGCAGCCATTTAAAGAAAAGGAGGGTTTAGTTTTACATGAGAATTTTGGCAACTAAAACATTTTAGGGAGAAGTAGGTGATTTTAATAGCATAAAATTTCATGGCAACTGACAAGGAAACTATTTCTACCAATTCAGTCTAGACAGGTGATTTTATAGATATAAGAAATCTGTAGTAAGGAAACCTTTTCGATCAATGTATACTTGCAAATTATAGTCTAAATGACTTGAGAATGACCTCAGTACACTGAGAAGTCATTACTGACTGAGGGTCAAAGGATCAGTATATGTAAGTGTCAAGATTTGAACTATACACACACACACACACACACACACACACACACACACACACACCCCTTTCTCTAATAAAATGCATCAAACTTAAATCTGTGCACTTTTGTATTTTAAATTCACTCAATGTGAAAATAAGATTTTTTTTTCAATATTTCACCAAAGGGATTTTCTGAGCAAATTTCATTTGATTTATAATAAAGCCTAGGTAGAAACCACTTGAGACGTAGTGGTTTTTTTCTGATTTTTGCTTTGAATTTTTTTTTTAAACTAAACAAACAAATAAAAAAAGAGTGCATAAAACTCTGGAAAACAAAGCCGTTGAATATTCCATAACTCTTTTCAGCAACCAAAAGGGAAACATCTCAAAGGTTGCTCCACCTTTATACTGACATTTAAGTCAATTATCATGGAAAAGTTTGAAGACTAGGATATTTTTTTATTGCTTAGAATATCTTCTATTTTATTTTTACCTGATTAGTAGTCACAAAAGTAGCTGTTGTCATAATCAACATTTTCATAGTGATTTAAAGTATAAATAAAGATTTCCTATGTAGCTTGGAATAAATGATTAAAAATAGGCCTTATGTTATGTTTCCTGTAGAAGAACTAAGTTCATTTTGCCAAATATGAAAAAGGAAGACCCAGAAAATTATGCCACAGTATAGAAGTGTTCTTATAAGAATAAGTTGACTCTGAACCTATTGTCCAATAATTCCTCACCCCAAATCTTAGAATAGAATGTCAGATCATTTATTCATACAATAAAACAGAGTGAAATTAACCCTAAATGTTAAACTCCTTACTTAATCATTTTATCCCCTTAGAAGATTTTCTGAAGGTTGAAATTTTTTCTCTTCAGTTTCAATAGTAGTGAGAAAATTTCACTTTGTCTCTCCTTCACCTCTCCCAGCTCCTCTTTAAGAAATGAGCAGAGGAATAGATAATAGGGGAGATGGATAGAAGGGGGGAAAAAAAGGTATTTTAGTGAGTGAGGGAGGGAAATAGGAAGTGATTTGTATGAAGGAGAAGACTTTTGCCCACCCTACTTTTTACTTGTATCAGGAGAGGAAGATAGAAAAATTACTTTTTTGTTCAGTTAAAGTAAATATAACTCTTGTGCCATCTTCTCCTGAAAAAAATGGGTTTGCATAAAATTTTAGGAGTTGTCATATTTGGCCCCCAAAATAGTAACTGGAGAGAATTGTTAGTTGGCCAATTTTAATCACATTTGTAGGCTCATTTGTACTTTTAAAAATTTAATAATGAAATATAAAATAATTTAATATAATTTAATTTAATACAATTATTAATACAATAATACAAGGGGAAGAATTCATATAACTTTGCTCATTAAATGGCAAATAGATTATAGCATTTTTTTTTAAGTTCCATGGAGTCTCAAAATAAGAGATTTTTCCCTTGTTCCGCTACAAATTAAGTGAAAGAATGTCATGGCAAAGAGCGTCTGGGATTATTCCTTAGCATTGCTCTCAGGTCTGCTATGAAGCTATCCTCTCTGGTGAAACCCCCTCTACCTCAGAGCCCTTCAATCACTGGCCATATACTTTTGCTTCTCTCCACAAAGATATTTCCTTTAGTGACCTATCCTATCAACTGACATTCTGCCAACTCTAATTTCTCTTTCTAAGGCTTCAGGCTTTCTAATCTTGCTGAAACTCATCAAGAAATAAAGATAATAGACATTTAGAGGCATGATCTCCTGTTCTAGTTGCTGACCCTTGCCAGACCTATTATTCCTTTTTACTACTATAGTTTCCTAAAAGTCTCTAAATACCTTATAATTCTTTCTGAAACAAGAATTTCAAGTCTCTCCACAAAAGAAGATCTCTCTTTTCTTCTCCATTTGGAGTATCTATGACAAAGGGTCTTCATATAGATAGCTAAGGTTATTATTATCTTATTCCTATGGTAATCTACTTTCTATTTGGATTCCTGATTTCCTCGTAAGTCCAAGGGCCTGACTATTTTCTGATTCAGATCCCTGTTACTGGGTGGGGTTATGAAAATTTATGTAAATTTATTTTAAAAAATAATAGTTTAACTCCTTCTGAGCCTCAGTTTCCTCATACATAAAATAAGAGTATTTAGTTATAAATGGGCCTCTAAGTACCCTTCTATTTTTAGATCTATTATCCTAGGATATTATCCTATATAATCCTATAGGTTGATGGATGGATAAAGAATATATTTAGCACTCATCTTGAGCCTTGACAGTTTCTAGTCATAATAAGCAAATAGCTAATATAACAGAAACTGAGAGATACTACTGAGCTAGACACACACACACACACACACACACACACACACACACACACACACCCCACACTGATCAGGGCTGGACCTGTGATTTCATTGGTTATAAGGAACTTCTAAGAACAATCTTTCGACTCATTACCAATTTAGACTGGCACCTTCTTAGTCTTAGGATTTCAAATAGTGATTGTTATTTAAGCACTATGAAGTCCTCAAACAGAAATTTTCACATGGTCCCCTATTTTTATGTATGTGTGTGTATTAAAACATATGTATATGTATGTATAATTTAACATACATAATCTAATATCACAAAGATGTCTATAGATTACTCAGTAAATAAGGACAAGACTTGGTGTCAAGAAAGCCTGAACTCATCTCCTTTCACAGATACTTATGAGCCAGCTCTTTACTTAATTTCTCTATATCACAATAACTCACTTTCCTCATCTATAAAATCAGAATAACAAATGTACCTTCTTCACAGGATTATTGTAAGAATCAAAATGAGCAAATATATATAAAGTACTTTTAAAACCTAAAAGTGCTCTCTAAATAATACCTAGCCTATTATAGCTACATATTTTTATGCTGAATTGCCACACAGTACCTAGAGAATCAGAGGATGACTTAGCGTGGTAGTCATGGACTACTTGTGGCCAACTTAAGCAAAATATGTACTAGATGGATAGAAAAGGATAAGTTATGATCTGCATAAATAAGATCATAGATTACTGGAGTCTGGAGAATAAATAATAATGATACCATTTATTTAATGCTCTTTAAGATTTGCAAAATCCTTTATACATGTTATCTCTTTTAATCCTTACTAGAACTCAGGAGATAGGTGACATCATTTCCCCCATTTTATGGGAGAAAATTGAAATACAGACACGTCAAATGACTTGCACTGGTAATACACAAATAATAAGAATCTGAGTCTAAATTTGAACTCAGATGCTTCCTGTTAAGAATATTAGTGTAACAGATACATTCTGATTAGGATTGTATATAGGAAAATTATAACCTTATATAACCTTAATCACCCTAAAAAAAAAGAATATTAGTGTATACTTGAATTTAAAACAGTTTACATCCATGTGTTCTTTTCTTTGTTGCCCAGCACTTTAAATTTTTAGGAAAAGTAGACAAAATTAAACACTACAAAAAAAAAATGAACTGTTTCCAGTGATTGGAAAGCATATTGTGAAGAGGAATGGGAAACTTGACTCATTTTCTTTACCAAGAAGTGACATCATGATTGTTCCAAGATGCATCAGAGACAAGATATCATAAGCATTTTCCCTTTACTCACTGAAAATCTTCTTATGAAATGTGGCATTTCCGTAATTATAATTTTAGGCTCCTATGATGAGAAAAACATGTCTTCATCACCATTTCTAGATTATTTATTTTTTGGAAGAGTTACTTTGTACCCAAGAGATCACAACCTCATATAATAGTGTTACTGTTAATAGCAATAGTAACAGTGATAATAATAACAATTTCTATAGTATTTTAAGATTTGCTTATCTCATTTTATCCTCACAACAACTCTAGGTCATAGCTGTCATATAATCTGAGATTGGATTTGAACTCAAGACTTGCTATTTACACTATTCCGAGTACTATCTAACTGCCTAATACACACACACACACACACACACACACATAAACACACACACACACATAAACACACACACACACACACATTTCCTAACATCATTACTTTTTATGCAGTCATGGACTGACCACGCAACCATATTTAAAAATGTCTTTCCCATTAATAACACTTATAATTTCTTGTCACTCTCAAATGTCTCTAAGGCTTTGAAGAAATCTTTCTTTATTTATATCACATTGCATATCATATTGCAAAAGAATTAGCTCTTAGACACTACCATAATTATTGACGTCCATAATGGGCACTTTAATTGAAAGCATTTGGGATTTTCCAAAGGTAGTCAAATGGTATATTTAAAAAAATGACCTGTTAACAGAGTTTGAATGCTAAACATTATTCACAAGAGAAATTCCACTCTACCAGTCTTCCACCCAAAAGATTAAATCATTTAAAAAAGACCAAATAAGTTTATTTTAATTATCACTTCAAGTAAAGCTTAGATTGACTATGACTTAAGAAAAAATAACCCACTAATTCATTCCTTATATCAGGTCTATTTAAGAAAATATTGCACATGTTAATTGAATTATACTAGAAAAGTGTATAGTCAAAGAGGTTGTTAAAATTTTATTTATAACTATATATTTAGAGCTGGAAGAGATGTTAGGGATTATTTTGCTCAACCCATTTTACCAATGAGAAAAATGAGGCCTAGAAGATTAAATGAATGGCCCAATGTCATACAGGTAGTGAAAAGCAGAAGGCAATCCCTATAAAAAGATAAGAACAGTAGAAAGTTCGGATCCAAACCCCTCATTTCCCAAACATCACTGTACATAATTCACTTTGACACTAGATGGTGTTAGACAAGTATTCATTTGCCTCATGATTTTTTATGTTTTATAAGGATTTATTAGAAGGAAAAACAAATCCTGGGGATATCCTAAGGATAATTTATACATGCAGATGAGGATCTATGTGGATATATATCCTTATTTTCATATCATATATCCATATGTATGTATACCTGCATATAGGAGGTATATATACATATATGGGTTTATATTTACACATTTGCATATATGGGATATAGACAGACACACAGGTCTATGTAGATAAGCATTCCATTGTTTGTCTTTTTATATATAGCATTCTGCTAAGTAAATTGATGTGAAGTATTATATCTGTGAAGAACTATACAATCTTTAATTACAAAAAGACAAACTTAATATGGTCAGTATACTCATCACGAGCAGAGGAATGGCATAATGGCTGCCTTCAAGTCAGGAAATCCTAGATTCAAGTTCCACCTGGGACACACATGAAGCATGTGATTCTTGGTGAATTACTTGACCTCTCATTTTCCCAAGATGACCCTCTCATAGTTGGTTACAGCTGAATTGTCAGTCTGTATAGGTGGACAAGGTTTTCACATTTAGAATTTATTACAATGACAAAATAACAGGTCTATTTTACAAAAAAATTAGCTCTACAGAAAAGAGGGGGAGATTTGATAATAAAGAATGTGGTAAGAAAACTCCAGTTTTTTGGCTAATTCTGACTGGTTAGATGGATGGGTACACACCCATACAGACACACATATATAAATATGTTATATATTTCTATGGGTGTGTGTACACCCATTATCAAAAGCCTTGATATCTAGAGTTTTAGTGTTACTAAGCTGTTTGGCTTTTGTTTTTGAATATTGTTACAAAGGACCTAAAATAAATATGGCAGTACATTCTGGCAGTTGCTGCAATGTAGAATTGAAATTTGAAGCAAGGATAAAATCTAAGGTAATGAAATCCTTTGAGTCTATGTATGGAGGCAAGAAGCTACTTTATTATAATGAAAAGAATATAGTTCTCAAGTGATTGTACAAGCATATATGGTGAGTGTAACTTCCTGCTGTTTTTCTTTTCTTGTGAAGCCACATTTGGTTATTCCAGGCAGAAGTGACATATATGGAGATAGGGTAGCATCTATTCTTAGAAGCTGATATGTAATAGGTAGGGCATTTATTATATGTTATATACTTTATCAGATAGCTAAAGACTTGTTCTTGTGACTTAGTTCACTCATCCATGGAACATTCTCAATAATATTTATCAGATGAGTCCACATCTCCCTGACTGGGAGACGGCCTAACCTAACACTCAATTTACCACAAAAGACTGTAGTTAATTATTTCTGTAATTAATTTTACTTATCCCTTATATTCCTCTTCACATTAATGTTTCCATCCCTTTATATAGCCACATGCACTACCTCTTGACTTCAACATATAACACTGAAAGAGCACTTTATGATCTCAAGCCCTTGTCCATAAATTATCTACTTATAAAGAAAATAAATAAAAAGAAAGACTGAAAGGACTGGGCTTATACCACCCAAATAATTTCAATCATATTTCCACATATTTAAACAAGTTAAATGATCTGCTGCTTAGAAACCACAGAATCATAAAATCACAGCACTGTTCACAGCCAGAAGGGAGTTTGTGGCTTAGAATTCCTCTGGATTTTCTTGGATTTATGAATGTAAACCAGTCTTGTGATATTATGTTAACATCATTTTCTACATTTAATAAATATTATTATCATATACTTGAGATTAGAACCTGTATTCCTTTCATGGCTGTGTATATATGTGTATTTAGTTTTGAACAGCAGCAGATAGGATCTTTCCAAAGGAGAAAAGGAAGCTTTAAACTCAACTTTGTTTATTGTGTTGTTATTGTGTGTTTATCTCACATTAGCCATTGTTATCCTTGTGGTTCCTGAAATCTTCTTCCAAACATCATAGATTTATGTACAGGCTCTGGTTACTGTAAGTAATGAACATAGGATTTATACTCACATTAGCATTTGTAACAGGATTTATGGATCATTCATTCTGTGTTAATTTTGTAAAACTCTTTGATTTTCATCTTTTCTATAGCCCTGATATCTAATCTGTTTGATTAGAAGGTTGAGAGGAAATATCAACTTTTTAAAATAAAAAAGCAGGTAAGACCATCTCAGAAGGAATTTTCATAGAGAGAATATGCAGACATTATCTAATTATAATCCTTTAATTTCAAATTGGGTTACAGAATGTATATCCAGTTCCAGAAATAAGCATGATTCAAGATATTTATGCAGAAATGTATGTGGAGCTCTTCAGGGCCTGGGTGCTTAGGTTTCTAATGGCAGGCCTGTTCAAACAAATGGGAGTTAGGGAATCTGTAGCATCAAAAAATGCTTCCTAAAAGACAGAAGGGTATTTCCCAAATCATGTGATTGTGTTTACCTCACTACTGTCATTAGAAACTGAAGAAGATGGTAGGAAAGTCCAGAAAGGTGCCCTGATATATTTATAGAATCATGGAAATTTTGAGATGAAAGAGACCTCAGAGATCTTCTAGTCACTCTTCCTAAATAGAAATTCTTAAATTTTCTCCACATTAATCCAGAAAGTTGGCTGAACCAAAGGTTAATAATTAAATGGACAAGTTATCCATCAGAATCAAAAGACTGTGGACTTTTTCATAAAATCTTTCAAATTCAACTTTGGACAAGACCCTACCTTTACACTTTCTTACTCCAAGTCAGAAATTACAGCTGAAGTTTCATGATCTGGACTGAAATAAGGAAGTAATGGAGGAGGAGAACATTTAGTGTATTTAGAACTCCTTGGATGAAAATTCTCGACATGTAACCAAAAAAAGTCTGTTTAGGAGGTACAAGGAAAAGTGAAAAGTATTGATTTATGGAAGAAGAGACATTTCTATAGTATTCCCTAAATAGTAATTTTGCTATTTAATTTGCTAAGGTTTCTTTCAGAAAGTGATAACCATTTGAAATACAGAAAGAAAAAAAAAAAACAATGTTGCTGATATGGTAGATATTCTTTTTATTGAGTAGATAAATCAATACCTGCATAAAGTCTGAGTAACTTGTTGGCACTAATAAGAATGACCCTATTTTCATTAAAATTTATCAAGATTCAAACTGATGTTTTAGAAAGGACAGTTTAAAATTGTGGTTCAACAAAGAATCAATACAAACAAGCCCACGATAAAGAGACTTGCTTTATATTCAAAGCTTTATTTTTAAAATATACATATTAGACATTTCCTGGAAAAGTTCAAAGCCAAAAAAAAGATTGCAATTGAGAAACAGCTTCCTCCTTTGCAACCATATGTGAGGGGGCTCCTTCTATACACACAGTCTGTGAGCACTTTGGAAAATCCTGAAAGCAAACTATAGTCTTAAATCAGGCATAGAGCCAATTGTGGATTTAAGTATGGGATAGCTGGGTCATTTTCCTATGAGTTCCTTTACAGTTCAGACTCTTTTCCTGGTATTAATGCTTTTATTGCCATTGGGTGAAAGGGAGGGGAAGCTTAGACTCCCCTGCCCAAGGGCCTCCTAAGCTGTACATCTGTCATGGATCATGTCATTGAACAGAAATGTTTGTTTTTGCTCCTATTCATTTCCACTGGCAGCCAGTTATTATTAGAATGAAAAATTAAGCTATTATGCTGTAGAAACCTTGCTGGTTCTATCAAATTTATGGACTTAATACAGCAAAATTATCCTTTATAGCTGATAAAAACAGCTGTATGTAGAATACAGGCCCCTTCTTGATTGGAGCCAAATACAAAATGGTGGTCTTATTGGGGATCACTGCCTCACCAAATCAGAGATGCCATTGGTCAGCAACTAAATTTGAAAAAAAATATGAACATGTTCTACTTATTTAAATGAATTTTACATTAAATAAAGATTTTGTCTTCTTTTTTCTTCTTATGCGATCAAAACAAAAACTAAATGCTCTAGTACCAAAAATAGTCACTAGCATTTAATAGCATTGTTATTTATAGGTTTGCTTTTTCTGTTATTTAGTGAATGTTTCAATTAACATTTCTGTTATAAAAATAACCCTGTAGTGATTCCAGTTTTTCAGAAAACCAATGAATTGCAAATCCAGCTACTTCCTATTTATAAGCCAATCTTCTAATATCTTCAAAAGCTATTCAACCCTCGGAAGTTTTAAATAATGGAATATGCAAGGTGCAGTATGCACTAATGTGGTGCTTTTTTTATTTTCAGAGCTCTATAACATTAACTCATTCTTTCCATCAAAAAACAAATCAGTAATACCATCCAACTGCTAAAATAGAAAATGCTGAATTTTGATAAAAGAGAAACTTCCAAATCAAGAATGAACCAGGTCTAGTGATCACATAGCATTCATATAATACAATTCACCTTGTATTATTCCTAGCAGACTTTCCTGGCCTCATGCCTCAATTTAGCAACTATCTCTACACGTACAATATTTGATTTCAGATAGACCTAAAAAAGCCTATTGATTCACCCAATAGTCAAGACATTCAAGGATATGGTTTTCCTACTGTTTTCACAGCCTCTTTCCCCTCTTACAATCAGTAATAATTCTTTTTTTCCCCTAGCTTTTAAACAAATCATACTATTATGCAAAACTGAATGCTTGAATTATTTCTCTTTTTGGTCACATTTTACATTCTTTATTATTAGCTCTTTAGGGGCAGGAGTTCCTCATATTATTTTCTTTCAATCTTCCTCACTGCCCAGCTCTTAAGATCCACTACAATGAGATCTGTCTTTATTAAAAAATTTTAAAAATGGAACTTAAATGTATTCTCAGTTTTATCAATAAAGCTGTCTGAGAAGTTTCTTGTCCAGACTATATAGGACTACTTTGAATAAATTTTAAAATAATAAATCCCCATCTTAATCATAAGAAAATGCATAATTTGTTTACTATTTGTCACATTGTAAAAGAACTTTTAAGCTCCAAGAGTTATTCTGGGAATATTATTCTGGGAAATTATCTTTAATATGATATAATGGACATATAGAGACAAATAGGTGCCATATTGAACAAAGTACTGGACTAGGAGTCAAGAACACCTTAGTTCAAGTTTTACTAGTTAGGTCTTATACAAGTCATTTATTTTCCCTCTGTCTCAATTTTTTCTCAGTAAAAATGGGGATGATACTAGTACTTAAGGGTTATTGTGAGGACAAAAAATGTGATAATATTTGTAAAGTACTTTGAAAACCTTAAATACAATATAAATAGCAGTTCATTTTTGCTAATTATGTTATTATTACCATCAAACAAGGCATTCAAAGGATAAAATATTAATATAAATATCCCTATGGCCTCTATAATAAAATATAAATTTATCTGTCTGTCATTTTAAACCTTTTGTAGTTTTAATCCTATTTGTCTTTTCAGACTTATTTCAATTTATTCTCCTTCTGGAGTACATGCTCAAGTCAAACCGGCTTTGCTAACTGCTTCTTGAACTAAGAATTATATTACCCACCATTAGATTTTTTCATACCTGTAGTTTGCAATCTCTTCCTCACTGCCCAGCATAGCATATTACACACATTTAATATATCTTTATTTAATGAATGATTAATTTTCCCTAAGAAAGTAAATTTTCTGAAACTATCTATATAAGAAAGTAAAATAGTTGTATTTTGTTAAAATCTAGAGAAATTCGAATGTCAGAATTCTATTTTATGCTTCTAAACTGGATTGTATCTTTTAAATGTTATAGGTGGCAAGAATAACAACAACAAAACCAAAACTTTTGGCATGAGATGAGGCATGAAAAGATTTAACTTAAGACTTTTCCCAGAAGCTTAGATGAACAGGAATGAAAACAAGATATTATGGTGAAAGTAACTTTAGAATCCAGTTGTTGCATTTAAAATATGTTTCATGCAAAGTAACTATACTCAGAGAATTTATACTCAGAGATATGGCAATAATCAGGGATGATTATTTACAAAAGCATTTACTAAAGAACTAGTTAGAATGAGATGTCATGATACTATTTTTAAAATATCCTTATTTAGCAGACATTCAATGAACTTTGAAAAGATATTTGGCTCAAATCTTTGGGAAGGAATAAATAATGTAAAAAAGACAAGGTTTTTGCTTTCATGGAGTAAACAATCACAAATAGACTGTTGTCATAAACCTAAAACTAGTGAATTTATTAAGAAAAAAATTGCAGTGAAGCATTTAGGAAAGTGGGGATGGGAAGTTCAAAATTTATCTATATACACATAGCCTACTGAATAGTTTTATCCATAAATTAGAAATGTATATACATATTTACATATGTATATAAGTGCATATACATTTGTGTATGTATAAGAAACCCAATTTAAGTATAAAAATAACAGTTTTTGTTTATATAGTGCCAAGTAATTTGGTTAGCTAAAATTTCCACTTTTCAACCAATTTATTTTTGTTTCTTCTGGTCATTGCCAGTATTGCAGCTTATACGATCATTATGTGTAAAAGTGACTATGGAAAATACCGCATTTCAACTGAAATGATTAGGATGAGACTAACTTCATGACACAAGGGTGAGCTTATACTAAAATTTTAAAAACATATACTTCAAAGTGCATAGTATTGTTTCAATAGCAGATATACTGCAAAAACCGCAAATCTTCAAGAGATGTTAAGGCAGACTTGTTCAAGTTTCATAAATCTTGCAGCATATCAGGCCAGTGTAAACATGCCCAAAGTAAATATTCTACAGGCATTACAAGTGAAAGATCACTTTTGACCTAATTGTGGAACATTATATCTCTCTGCAAATGTATTGTTTCCCCTGTTAAAAAAAATCAGTCTATTATACACTAATATCTATCAATTCTAGATGAAGTTTTGTGAACAAAACTCAGGAATCCAACCATTCTGGAACTATGATATTTAATTATTTAAATGACAAGCAAAATAATCCAAATAGAGAAATATGAAAGATTGGAAAGAAATGCCAATCTTGGGAATTGAACGAAGACCATAAATTTTCTAGATTCAATACCTCTGGCTAAACATATTTTAGCTTCTTATGCTGATTAGATATTTCTGAATGTTCTTCCTCTCCACATTAGTCTATTAATCTCACTGTATTTATCTCTCTTGACACTAAACTATTAGAAATTTAGTGAAATACAACAAGAGTACCAGATACTTGGGTATTCTGCTATCATTCTGTGAGATCTGCTTTTAAGAAGAACTTATTTTCTGTAACTGTTTACAATCAAGGCAGTATCATAGCTGCCTCTGGGACCACTTTGGATTCTGATGACTTATATATAGGGGACATATACTTCCTCAGTGTCTATAAGCACAATGACACATGACAAATTAAATTCAGGTTCTTGAACAAAACCTTACATGTAAAAGGCATCCAATAAACTATAACCATAATTATAATTTTATATAGTATTTAAAGGCTTACAAAGCATCTAATTAGCATTTGGGGCAGATAAATAGCATAGCATAATAAAATGCCTAAAATCACAAAGACCTAAATTTGAATGCAGCTTTAGATACTCAACTACATGTGTGATCCTGGGTAAGTCATTTAACTTCTATTTGCTTCAGTTTCCTCATCCGTGAAATAGGGACAATAATAGTACCTATTGTTCGGAATTGTTATGAGAATAAAGTGAAATAATAACTATTAAGATGGAATTTGATTTGAGCTTTTCCTGCTTCCAAGGTCAGTATTTTGTTCTTTAACTGATCTTTTGATTTGAATTGAAAAGCAAATTCATATATTTAACTCTCTCATTGCATTCTTATTTCCCCTCCTGGCCCCCCAGATCTTGTCTTTGCTTTACAAATAATCAAGGAGGTAGTCTCCATAATTTTGTACACAGAGCATTGGCTTAGATTTATTGTATCCTGTGGCAGCCCTTTTTGTAGTGGCTAGAAACTGGAAAATTAATGGAGGCCCATCAATTGGAGAATGGTTGGGTAAATTATGGTATATGAATGCTATGTAATATTATTGTTTTGTAAGAAATGACTAGAGGGATGAATACAAGAGGCTTAGAGAGACTTACATGAACTGATGCTGAGGGAAATGAGCAGAACCAGGAGATCATTATACTTCAACAACAATACTGTATGAAAATGTATTCTGATGGAAGTGGATATCTTCAACATAGAGAAGATCTAATTCAGTTCCAGGTGATCAATGATGGACAGAATCAGCTACACCCAGAGAAGGAACACTGGGAAATGAGTGTAAACTGTTTGCACTATTGTATTTCTTTGCAGGTTACTTGTACTTTCTGAATCCAATTCTTCCTGTGCAACAAGAAATTCGGTTCTGTACACATATATTGTGTGTAGGATATACTATAACACATTTAACATGTATGGGATTCCCTGTCATCATGGTTAAAGTATAATTATGATTTACTCACATTTTTAGCTGAATTTCAATTGCAAAATAGTTTGACTAATTCATTGTTTCACCAGAAGCATGTTAGTATACTTGTCTTTCCAAAATCATTCAATACAGACAAATCTGATTTTTTTTCATCTTTGCCAATTTGTTGGCATGAAGTGAAACCTCTGAGCTATTTCAATTAGCATTTTTCTCTTTAATAGAAATTCAAAGCAACCTTCAGTATGTTTATTAATAGTTTTCAGTTCTAAGAAATAATGGGAAATGTTAGAAATAAAATTTCAATATATGATAAATTGATTAAAAAAGATAAATAAGAAAGAAGTCAGTACTAAACAGAATATTAAACAAACTAGACTTAATAGATGTATGGAAAGAACTCACTTTGACAAGAAAAGAATATACTTTTTCTCCCCATTGTTCATAGAACTTATTAAAAAAATTAATCATCTGCTAGGCCATGAAGAAGTCATGAGTAAATATTGAAAAAAGATTCTATTCATTATATTTATAGACCATAATTCAACAAAACTAGTAATAAATAATGACATAATGAATAAAAAGGTGTAGATACTTTTGGAAATGTTAAAATGACCTATTAAATAATGACTAGGTGAAAGAAGAAATAATAAAAACAAGAACAAGTTATATCAAAGATAATGACATTAGATACTACATATCAAAATCTATGGAGCACAGAAAAAACAGTACTTATAGGCAAATTCATAACATTGGATATTTATGTCAATAAAGAAGAAAGAGAGAGGAAAAATTAGCTAACTAAATCTAAGAATTGCAGAATAATACTGGCTCTCAAATGTTGTCTAGTCCAATGTGATTAAGAATTTTCCCCACAAAATACCATACAAGTTGTCTAATCTTTCTTTGAATACCTCATGGGGGGGCAAGAGTACACACTGGTATTTAAGGCATCTCAGTCTACTTTTGAATATCTATGTTAGGAAATTCATAGAATTTCAGAATTAAGTCAAGGAAGAGAACAAGCAATTAAGTAACTAATAGTGTCAGCCACCCTGTTAAGAATTTTACAAGTATAACCTCATTTAATTTTTACATCAACCCAGAGGGAAAGGGACTATTATTATTCCTATTTTGCAGTTTGAAGAACTGAGAGATCCAAAGAGATTAAATGATTTTCCTAGTACACATACCTGATTAGTGTCTCAAACTGGATTAAAATTCAGATCTTTCTGATTGCAAGTTCAGCATTCTATATACTGCATCAGCTAGTTGCCTGTAAAAGGCAAGTGCTTGGATTGGAAATTGCTTCTTTTTTTTTTTAAAGTCTCCTTTGCAATGTCATATATTTTATTCTGTAGTTTTATTATAGCTTTTTATTTACAAAATATATGCATGAGTAATTTTTCAGCATTGACCCTTAAGAAAACCTTCTGTTACAAATTTTCTCTTCCTTTCCCCAAGCCCTTCTTCTAGATGGCAGATAGTCCAATACATGTTAAATATGTTAAAATACATGTTAAATTCAATGTATATACATACATACATATATATATATATATATATATATATATATATATATATATATATATATATATATATATATTTATACAGTTATCTTGCTGCACAAGAAAAATTGGATCAAGAAGGAAAAAAAATCTGAGAAGGAAAACAAAAGTGTAAGCAAACTAACAGAAAGAGTGAAAGAAAGAGTGAAAATGCTATGTTGTGCTCCACACTCATTTCCCATAGTCCTCTCTCTGGGTATAGATGACTCTCTTCATTACTGAACAATTGGAATTAGTTTAAATCATCTCATTGTTGAAGAGAGCTATATCCATCAGAACTGATCATTGTATAATCTTGTTGCCGTGTATAATGATCTCTTGGTTCTGCTCACTTTACTTAGCATCTGTTCATGTAAGTCTCTCCAGGCCTCTCTGAAATCATCCTACTGGTCATTTCTTACAGAACAATAATATTTCATAACATTCATACACCATAATTTATTCAGCAATTCTCTCACTGATGGGCATCCATTCAGTTTACAATTTCTTGCCACTACAAAAAGGGATGCTACAAATATTTTTGCACATGTGGGTCCCTTTCCCACCTTTAAGATCTCTTTGGGATATAAGCCCAGTAGAAACACTGCTGGGTCAAAGTATATGCACAGTTTGATAACTTTTTGTTCTCCAGAATGGTTGGATTGTCCCAGTTTTCCCACATGTCCTCCAATATTCATCATTATCTTTTCCTATCATCTTAGCCAATCTGAGAGGTATGTAGTAGTATCTCAGAGTTGTCTTAATTTGCATTTCTCTGATCAATAGTGATTTGGAGTACTTTTTCATGTGACTAGAAATAGTTTCAATGTCTTCATCTGAAAATTGTCTGTTCATATCCTCTGACCATTTATCAATTGGAGAATGGCTTGGTTTCTTAAAATTAGAGACAAATCTCTATATATTTGAGAAAATGCTGCCTTTATCAGATCCTTTGAATGTAACAATGTTTTCCCAGTTTATTGCTTCCTTTTTAATTTTGTTTGCATTAGTTTTATTTGTACAAAAACTTTTAACTTAATATAATTAAAATATGTATTTTGTTCAATAATGGTCTCCAGTTCTTTGGTCACAAATTCCTTTCTCCTCCACAAATCTGAGAGGTAAACTATCTTATGTTCTTCTAATTTGTTTATAAGATCATTCTTTATGTCTAGATCATGAAGCCATTTTGACCTTATCTTGGAATACAGTGTTGGTATAGTAGTTTCCAATTTTCCCAGCAGTTTTTATCAAACAGTGAATTCTTATCCCAAAAGCGATCTTTGGGTTTGTCAAACACTAGATTGCTATAATTATTGATTATTTTGTCCTGTAAACCTAACCTATTCCACTGATCAACTACTCTTTTCCTTAGACTGTACCAAATGATTTTGATTATCACTGCTTTATAATATAGTTTTAGATCTAGTACAGCTAGGCCATCTTTATTTGATTTTTTTCATCAGTTTTCTTGAAATTCTCGACCTTTTGTTCTTCCAGATGAATTTTGTTGTAATTTTTCTAGGTCAGTAGTTTCTTGGGAGTTTAATTGGTATAACATTAAACAAATAGATTAATTTAGGTAGTATAGTCATCTTTATTATATTCACTTGATCTATCCAAGAGCACTTGATCTTTTCCCAATTATTTAGATCTGACTTCATTTGTGTGGAAAGTGTTTTGTAGTTTTGCTCATTAGTTCCTGACTTTCCCTTGATAGATAGATTCCCAAATATTTTGTGCTATCGACAGTTATTTTAAATGGAATTTCTCTTTGTATCTCTTGCTGTTGGATTTAGTGATGTATAAAAATGCTCAGGATTTATGTGGATTTATTTTGTATCCTGCAACTTTGCTAAAGTTCTGGACTATTGCCAATAGCTTTTTAGTTGATTCTCTGGGATTCTCTATGTATACCATCTTATCATCTGCAAAGAGTAATAATTTGGTTTCTTTATTACCTACTCTAATTCCTTTAATCTTTTTTTATCTCATTGCCAAAGCTAGCATAGAAATTGCTTCTATTATAGAACTTAAATTTTCTCCTTTGCTACTTTGACCCATTGGTACTTATTCTATTCTCTTTACTTAAACAGAATAAATTTTGTATCTTTTCCATAAGATTTTAAAAAAAATATGTTAAGTTTGCTATCATATCACTTTCAGGTCATCTTTTCTTCAGGCCAAATATCTGTAGTTCTTTTATGATACAGACTAAAGATTTTTAATTGTCTTTTTTTTTTTTTCCTTTCTCTTGATATCATGAGTTCAAGAATATTCTAGAGTTGAACACATTATTCCAGATATAGAAGGACTATCACCTCATCCTTACTATTAAGTCTAAGATTTTCTTGGCTTTCATAGTGCACTATTGATTCCTTTAAGGTTATGTCCTACGGAAATACCTAAGATTTTGTGTAGTGAAGTGCTGTGCTATCTTATGGTTATGAAGTCTATTATTTTAAATTTTTTAAAGTCTAAGATATTAAAAATTTTAATAGTTTAAGTCTAAAATGTTACATTTCCTTCTTGTGTTTCCTCTTATTTGTTACATATCTGTTTAAGATGCTTTGGAATCTTCATTTAGTTATTTATAGTGTTATCTAAGTTATCTCTGCCTTTATTTAAATTATTGATAAGAGTGTTAAACAAAAATAGAGGCATTTTCCTGGAGAACAAGCTCTAAGCTAATATTCAAATACATATGACTAGTCTTTTTAGTCAAGTTATTCTGAATTCAATTCATTATACTATTTTTTATTCTGAATTCAGTTCATTATACTGTTACCTAATAATGAAGTCACCTAATTGTCTTTTTTTTCCAATTAATAGTAGTATCACCTGATGTCTCTCTATATTTTTCACAAGAGTCTCATGGAGGACCTTGTCAAATCTTTCAGTGAAATCTATATTAGGTACTTACAATTTAATTTCCTCTTTATCCAGTAACTCTTTGAAAAAGGAAATGTGAGTAGGCATTCTGACAAAGAAATGTTCTTGATAAAGTCACATTGGCTTTTGGTGATCTCTACTTTTTTTTTTCTAGGTGTTATTTAAATATACCATTATGATGCATTTTAGATTTTTAGTAAATAATTAAAGTCAGTTTGAAGTCTCAATTCTCTTTCCTCTTTTGAAATTTAATCCTCTAGTCCTTCTCTTATGATGTGACTCCATGGCAATTATATGCAGACTTTCAAATGATCACTTGCAGTGTATAATCAATTGCAACACAATTAAAATATTTTAGGTCGTAAAATAAATTTATTATTATACTTGGTTTTCATCATCTTTACTTTCTAAAGTATCCCTTTTCCTTCTCTCTTTCCTAAAGAGGCATCACTTAAAATAATTGGAGTTTATAAAGGGTATAGCAAAACTAGCCATCAAATTAAATATATTTGGCATTATGTATAGTTTCCCACATTATGATCTTCCACTTCTATAAAGAAATTTGGGGAGATGCTGTCTCATATTTTTTTCTTTGGGGCTAAGTTTGGTCAGTATAATTGAAGTGGTAATTTATAATTTGTGACTATTATTTATATTTACATTGTTGTAATTAGAATATATATTGTTTTTTGGGTTGAGATGAGTTCCTATTGAATCAGTTTATATAGGTCTTTCTATGTTTCTTTGTATTAATTATATTCATCATTTCTATCACATTCAGGAATCAAGATTTCTATAGCCATTCTCAGAATGATAGTCATCTATTTTGTTTAGTGTTCTTTGCTACAATAAAAGAACTGATAGAAACATTTTGTTGAATATGAAGCCTTTCTACCATTGACCTTTTGGGAGTGTATGCCTAACAGTGAAATATCTAGGTTAAAGGGTATGGAAATTTTAGTTGCTTTCTTTGCTTAAATCAAATTGTTTTGTATAATTATTGAACTAATTCATAGCTGCACCATTAATGCTTTAGTGTGCTTGTCTTTTTACAACTTTCTATACTGATCTTTTCCATCCTTTGTTATAATTGCCAATTTGTTGACTGAAACGTCAGTATTGTTTTGATTTGTATTTCTCATGATATTAGTGATTTGTAAATTGTCAGTTTTCGAGCTCGCTGACTTGCATTTCTTCTTTCGTAATTGTTTACATCCACTGAGTATATATTAGTAGTGGAATGACTTTGGGTCACATATTTCTAATAATTACCTATATGTCTATATAGTAGATACCTATAAAATATTTTTCCTTGTTAACAATTTCTGTTTTCAGTTCTAGTAGTATACATTTTGTTCGTGTTTTCTTCTAAATTCAAGTATTTGAAATTTCTTTTCAACTTTTCTAATTGCTTCTACTATTGCAAAATAATTCTCTACCCATAGCTATGAAAGATACCAAATTCATCTTGTAGCACAGTAGATAAAGCATTAGCCCAGGAGTGAGGAAGAACTGATTTTAAACCTGGCTTCAGACATATACACATATGGACACATACTGTGTGATCCTAGACAATTCATTGTTTGGCTCAGTTTCTTCATCTGTAAAATGAACTGGAGAAGGAAATGGCAAAACACTCCAGTGATCTTTGCCAGAAAAATCCCAAATGGGGGTCACAGACAGTTAGCTGTGACTAAAATGAGTCAACAACAAAATGATTTCAGATTTATCAAAACTGGGTAATTCAGATTAGTTATTTTTGATTCATCATTATCTACTCTCTTCTATCTGCTTTTCTGTTTTTAACTAATCACCAATTTTGTGACTAATGCTGGTTTACAAAGTGAATAAAATGCTAGTCCAAGAGACAGGGAAATTTGAGCTCAAATTCACTAGCTATGTCTTTCCGGGAAAGTCACTTAATCTTTTCCTGCCTCAGTTGACTCATCTGCAAAATGAAAATAATAATAGCACCTATCTCCCCAGATTCTTATGAGAATAAAGTGAATTATGATTTGTAAGAAATTTTATAAATCTTAAAGTGCTATGAAGATGATAGTGACCACTCTTCTTTCATTCCTAACTTATTTAATTATTTCCCCTGATATTTTTTCTTCCAAATGGATTTTGCAATCACTTTGTCTAGCTCCAAAAAAAAATCTTTTGGTAAATTAGAATAACATGAAACCTGTAATTAATTTCTACAATATTTTCATTTTTATCATATTGTAAGTACCCAACTATGAAAACTGAATAGATTTTTAGTTTTTTGACTTATTCTTTATTTCATTAATGTATTTTAATAGTTACCTATATAGACATTCACTTTGTATTTTGGTAGATTGACTCATTTTGTAGTTTTTGAAAGAGATTTTCTCCTCTTGGATTTTGTTGTTGCTATATGGAAATGCTTTTTGTGAGTTTGTTTTATAGCCTGATTTTACTGAAGGTATTTCTTGTCTAAATTAATTTCTCTCTGTCTCTAAATTTTCTTCTTCAACATTTTTGTCATAAGTAAACAGGATAGAGTTGTTTCCTTTTTGTCTGTTTTATGTTTGCATTTGTGTGTGTGTATTATCACTATTACATCATTTCTAGAATTTTGCCAAGTAATAGCATTTAAAGGGACATCTTTGCTTTACCTTTGTTTTTACTGAGAAAGCTTCTAACATCACCCAATTGAATAAATTGCAAGCCTTTCATGTTAGATAAATGTGAATTTTTTGTTTTGAATATGACTTTTTGTCTTAAAAGTTTTTCCAAGGTTGAAATATCCTTGCATCAATGATATAAACCCAACTTCATCTTAATGAATTTTTGAAAAAGAAAATATCATAGTATTTTTCAGAATATTAACATTTTGAATCATTATTCATTAATGATATTGGTTTATGGTTATCTTTCCTAATCCTTCCCTAATTTTTTTTATGTTAGATTTCTTTTTGTTTTACAAACTTATTTGGAAGAATGTGTGATTTTTCAAATTTTGAGAATAATTCATGTACTATGAATATTAATTTTTCTTTAAAAGTTTCAGAGAATTCTCTTATGAATCCATCTGGAAAAGATTTCCTACTGTGCCTGTCTTATGAATTCCTTCATACTAGGTCAATTTCAATTTATGAAATTAGGTTATTTAATATCTTCATGTGGTGTTTTGTTATTTCTTGTATCTTATAATATTGAAGATAATACTTTTTATTTCTTATCTCAGCTAATTGTATCATTTATCACTCTTGATACTTTTTTACAGGACGAGGTTAAGGTTCGAATTTCTTCTCCAATTCATGTTCTTTATCATATTCTCTTAACATGTACTAAAGATTTACCTGTGTATATATCTTTATCTCTTTAGAAAAAAAAGTCCTTTTTCCTCTTTCTCAGAATTGTCCTTTTGTGTGCCTGCCCAATTTCATTGCTGATAGTTCCCTATTCTTCCTTGCATGATTTCTTAACATAGAAGTTTAGTTCATTCTTTCTCTAAACCCTTTGAAAACTTGTTTCCCAAAATCAAGACTATGTGTAAGAAACTGCTTAGTTTTTTTATATCTAAAATACAGAAAAGTTTTATAAATATATATAATATATATATAACTATAATATATATAAAATTCCTGAAGTTTACAATAGATGAATACAATTTAACATTTTAATAAAATTAAATGACAAATAAATCTGAGTTCCTTAATAAGTATTAAAATGTATTAAATATTCAGACTAACAGAAAATAATTAAATCATCAGAAAGGAAAATGAAGACAAGAACAAATAAAATCAAAGATATTATTAAATATTATATTACATATTTACAAAATATAAGCATATAAATTTAAAAAAACACTAACAGAAGATATAATGGAATAATAGCTCAGTTTTCAAAGGAGAAATCATAGTGGCTATTAAAAAGCTCTTTTGAGAGAAACAAAAAGTATAATTGTATTCAGAGGTGAATTGTACAAAATCTTTGAATAAATATAGATCTATTTTGTAGATAAAAAATACAGGAATAAATATGCTTCTCAAATCTTATGAGGCAAATATGGCATTTATACTTAATCTAAAGAAAGAAAAAGAAACAGCTGAGAAAATGCAAACCAACAACTTTGATAAATATTATTGTAAAACATAATAAATAATAGAAACATAAAATTGAACCCAGTAGCATGTTACCAACAATTATCTAGAATGAACAAATAAGATTTATACATTGAATACAGAGGTGATTTAATATAAGGAAAACAGCACTATAAACCTTATCATTAGGAGAAAATATAGACACAATAATATCATTAGATGCAGAGAAATCAGTATATAAAATAAAGTTGTATATATTAAAATGATCAAAATAGAGGAGTAAATGATATTCTTATAAATATAATAAAATTTATGCTTGAAACCATGAACTACTATATACAGTGAAGAAGTGATAGAATGCAATTAAAATGTGTCTGATACTTTAGCAATAAGATGAGTGAAAAAAAAAAAGCTTTGGCAATGAAGAAGTTAAAATATTTCTATTTGTGGATGACATGATTGTAAACCTAGAAAGGCCAAGCTAGTCAACCAAAAAATTAATGGAAATAATAAATGACTTAGTAAAGTAGCGTGATAGAAGATAAATCCACAAAGTCATCTGTCTTTCTATATGCTACCAATAATTACCTAGAGAAATGAAAAGAAAAATTAATATTTTAACACAGATAACAAAAATAGATAAAATATTTGAATGTTAATTTATTGAGATGCATAAGAGAGAAAGATGGGGACAATTTCAAATCATGAGAGAATTGAATTGTAAAAGATGACATTTCTAGCAGTTTAAGGCTTACAAAGTTGGCTGTGCACATTGTCTCAGAATCTCAATGATTTATTTTGAGGTAAATTTTTAAAATATTAGTCATATCTAGACCAATATTTCACAGTATTTATGTCAAGATAAGGTCAAAATGTATACATGACCTAGATATAAAGAGAGATTTTACAATAAAATTAGAACATGGAGATTTTTACTTATCAGATTTAAGGATGGATGAACAATTTAAGAATAGACATTGAGACAGATAGCCAAGTTAAGTGTAAAATAGATAGTTTTGATCACATTAAATTAAAAAGGTTTTATACAAATTAAAATGCAGCTAAAATCAGAAGCAATGCAGAAAATTGGGGAAAAAACTTTTATGGATAGTTTATCAGATAAAGGTCTTATATCTAAATGCCAAATCTATAAGAATGTAAATCATTGACTATTTGATAAATATTCAAAGGATATAAACAGGTAGTTTTCCAATGAAGAAATCAAAACAATGTATAGTAATTTTTAAAATGCTCTAAATCCTTATTGATTAGAGAAATGCAAATTAATAAAACATTGAGATGTCACATTATACCTACCCAATTGGATAAAATGATGAAAGGGGAAAATGACAAATGTTGGAAGTATGTAGAAAAATTAGGACACTATTTCATTTTTGGTGCAATTGTGAACTGATTCAACCATTTTGGAAAACAATCTGAAATTATGCCCAGACTTACTAACCTACCTAGGTTCTTTGATCTAGCAATATTACTTGGTATATTTCCAAAGATAAGTATGGGAAAAGGAAAAAAAAAACTATATGTTTTACAATGTTTATAGCAGCTGTTTTGGTGATGGCAAAAAATTATCAATTACAGGAATGCCCATCAATTTGGGGAAATCTGACCACATTGTGGAATATGATTGTGATGGAATACTACTATGCTATAAGGAATAATGAATCAATAATTTTAGAAATACAAGGAAAGACTCACATGAAATAATAAAAAATGAAATAAGCAAAACCAAGGAACATTTTATACAGTAAGAGTGATATTATTTTAAGAATGACTTTGAATTAGATAAGTTATTTTGATTATTATAAATAAGCAAATTAGCTATAAATGACATATGAAGAAAGACACTATATGCATTCAGAGAAAGAACTGAGACATTTAAGTATGTATAATTTTATGTACACACACAAACACCTGTTTGTGTCTAATGGTAGCCATCTCGAGAGAGAGAAGGAAAAAAAAGAAATATATATGATAATTTTGTTATATATTTGGAAGGAATAGCAAGTTGTGCATGTAGAATTGCAGTTTCATGTGCAATCATCTTTTTGATTATGCCATATTATGGAAATGTTTCTTTTATTCCATAAATTTAAGATAGATTAAATAATGATTTCAAAATTGAAATAAAATATTACCACTATTTTCCAGATGGAAAAACTGAGGTGCTCAGAGGGGAAATAACTTGCAACTTGTCACAGAAAGAGTAAACATGTAGCAGGAGGATTCAAAGCAGGTATTTCCAACTTCTTTAAAATCAGTTAAACAAATGAGGTATTTCCTGATTATGGTTGGAATATTTCAAACTAACCAAAATAACATATAGATTCAATTTCTAATTTAATTCAATTGAATTTCTAAAAAAATATTTCATATAATTACATAATGGTAAGATAATCCATATTAAATAGACAGAAACAAATATAAAAAGAATCATTAAAATTAAAAAAGATAATAGCAGTACAAAATGTAATTTTAAAAAAATTTCCATAAAATAATTTCAATTATCTTTTCTTTTCCTCCTCACTTTTCAACTTCTTAAAAATAGTTTTTTTTTCCTCCATTAGAATGTAAGTCAATTCCAGTTAACAAAAATTTTATAAGCACTTACTATGTACTATACACTGTTGTAAGTATTTGGGTAACAAATATAATCAGAAAAAAAGACAATTTCTGCTACCAAAGAGCTCATATTCCCTGGAGAAAATATAAAACATAAAAAAGAAACAGAAAAAGTAATAGAGGAAGAGAAGGCTTCTTGAGATGCATTAAAAAAAAAAGGTCCACAGATCGAGTCAAGGCCAGAGAGAAATGAAGACTTGTTTATCTTGAATGCTTTCCAGTAAATATGAGGAAGGGGCAGGAGGAGCAGATGATGATACAAGAAGTCAAGATGAGCTCCTTCAGGGCAGGCCTTTATTTTTGCTCCTATGTATTACATTCTCAGAATTTAACACTGGCTGGTACTTAGGAAGTGCTTAATTAAAGCTTGTGGATTGCTTAGTTTTAGAAAAAACAATGGGAAAATAGTTCAATGAAAAAGAACAGAGGCTCTTTCTTTTGTTATTATTCTACAAACCAGTGGTTATGTAGGAGAGAAGAAGGTCACCTTTACTATAGTTGATGTAGTCACACAGAAAAGAATAGATAGTATAGGGAATGAAGTGCTAATTTAGTAACATAACTTTAATACTCAGTCTGTATTTGCAGGGGTGGGCCTTCATCATAGAATATGAACAACTTTCACTGCTTTAATTAAAGTGAGCAACCACTTTGGTTTAGCAAAAATGAGAATATCCTTTCTAGCAAGTTAAATAAATGATCCCTGGACAAACTCGGTAGTTAGATGAATTCACCAAAGAAGTTCTTTGGAGACAAGGGGAAGGGAATGGGATTTTTCTCTTATCCAATTCCAATTAGCCATATGGGTTTGAACTGGGTGTTATCAGACAAACAAGTAACACTACATCTCTCAGAAAACAAAAGATACATGAGATTAACAGAGAAAAAGGGAGTCAATCATTCATTGGGAGAAAGCAACCTCTTGATGGTAAGTGCCAATACCCTTCAGAACCTACGGTGGCATTTTCTTTGCTGCGAATTCTGAAGGGTATTGGCACTTACCATCAAGAGTTGTGCCCTGCAGAGAAACTGACTGGGAACTTAATAGAAATACTATGTCTTTAAATTTATGTAAAAATTATATGAAAAGAGAACAAACATTGTTTTAAAATATTATTCCTATCTAGACCAATATCTCACAGTATTTATCAAGATAAAGTCAAAATGGATACATGATGGCAGAAAGTAGGCATAGGCCCATACCTAACACCATATACCAAGATAAGGTCGAAATGGATTCATGATCTAGACATAAAGAATTATTTTATAAACAAATTAGAAGAACATACCCATCAGATTTATGGAGGAGGAAGGAATTTGTGACCAAAGAAGAACTAGAGATCATTATAGATCACAAAATAGATAATTCTGATTATATTAAGTTTAGAAAGTGTCTGTATAAACAAAGCTAATGCAGACAAGATTAGAAGGGAAGCAACACACTGGGAAAACAATTTTACATCCAAAGGATCTGATAAAGGCCTCATTTCTAAAATACATAGAGAATTGACTCAAATTTATAAGAAATCAATCCATTTTCCAATTAATAAATGGTCAAAAGATATGAACATACAATTTTCAGATGAAGAAATTAAAACTCTATGTGGTCACATGAAAAAGTGCTCCAAATCACTATTTACCAAAGCAATGCAAATTAAGACAATTCTGAGACACCACTATACACCTCTCAGTTTGGCTAAGATGACAGGAAAAGATAATGACAAATGTTGGGGGGGATGTGGGAAAACTGGAATATTGATACATTGTTGGTCGAACTGTGAATGGATCTAGCCATTTTGGAGAGCAGTTTGGAACTATGCTCAAAAGGTTATCTAACTGTGTATACCCTTTGATACAGCAATTTACTACTGGATTTATATCCCAAAGAGATCTTAATAGAGGGAAAGGGACCCACATGTGCAAAAATGTTTGTAGCAGCTCTTTTTGTAGTGGCAAGAAACTGGAAACTGAGTGGATGATCATCAATTGGAGAATGGATTAATAAATTATGGTATATGAATGCTATGTTATACTATTATTCTGTTAAGAAACAATAAGCAGGGTGACTTTGGAGAGACTGGGAGATGATGCTAAGTGAAATAGCAGAACCAGGAGGTCATTATACATGACAACAAGAAGACTATACCATGATCAGTTCTGATGGATATGTCTCTCTTCAACAATGACAGGATTCAAACCAGTTCCACTTGTTCTGTGATGAAGTGAGCCATCTACACTCAGAGAAAAAACTGGGAACAGAGTGTGGAACACAACATTACATTCTCACTCTCTCTATTGCTATTTGCTTACATTTTGTTTTGTCAGTTGCTCTTTTCCTTCCTTCTTGATCTAATTTTTCTTGTGCAGCAAGATAACTGTATAAATATATATATATATATATATATATATATATATATATATATATATATATATATATATATATATATATATATATATATATATATATATATATATATATATATGTACACACACACATATATTGGATTTAACATGAATTTCAACATATTTAACATATATTGGACTATCTAGCGGCTGGGGGAGGGGGTGGGGAGAAGGTGGAGAAAATTTGGAACAAAAGGTTTTGCAAGAGTCATTGTCAGAAAAATTACCCATGCATATGCTTTGTAAATAAATAAATAAAAATGGATACATGTCCTAGATATAAAGAAAAATTTTACAATAAAATTAGAACATGAATATTTTTACTTATCAGTCTTAATGATGGATAAACAATTTATGAATAGACATGAGAGATTTAGCAAGTTAAGTGTAAAATAGACAATTTTGATTACATTAAATTTAAAAGAAGTGAACAAAGCATGTGTTCATTTACACTCAGTATTCTTAGTTCTTTTTCTAGATGTAGTTGATATCTTAGGTCCAAAGGTTGTTGGGATTGCTTTGGATTACTGAACCACTCAAAAAAAATCAAGTCTTTCTTAGTTGATCATCGCCCATTCTTGCTGTTATAGTGTATAATGCATTCCTGGTTCTGCTTGTTTCACTCAATATCAGTTCGTGTAAATCTTTCTAGGGTTTTCTAAAATCAACTTGTTCATCATTTTTAAAAGAATAACATTACATTATCTTCATATACAATGCCTTGTTCAGCTATTCCCCAACCGATGGACATCTACTCATTTTCCAGTTGTTTATTACCACAAAAAGAGCTGCTATAAACAAACATTTTTGTACATATGGTTCCTTTTTCCTCCTTTATGATTTCCTTGGGATACAGACCCAGTAATGGCATTGCTGGTCCAAATGGCATGTACAGTTTTATAACCTTTTAGGCATACTTCCAATTCACAACTCCAGAACAATGCATTAGTGTCCCAGTCTTCCCATATTCCTCCAATATTTATCATTATATTTCCTGTCATTTTTCCCCAATCTGAGAGGTATGAGGTGGTACCTCATAGTTGTTTTAATTTGCATTTCTCTAATTAATAGTGATTTAGAGCATTTTTTTCAAATAACTATAAATGGCTTCAATTTCATTTTCTGAAAATTGTCTGGTGATGTTCTCTGACCATTTATCAATTGGGTTTTGATTTGTACTTTAAAAAAATATGACACAGTTCTTTATATATGTTGGAAATGAGACATTTATCAAAAATACTGACAATAAATATTTTCTAGCTTTGTACTTCCCTTTTGATATATGTATATATATTTTTTTCATGACAAGGCCTTGAAATTAGTACTGAGTGAAAAACTTTATTATTAGTACTTGACTGAAAAAAAACAAAAAACACAAATACATTACCACAGAAGGTATCCTCAAAAATCTCCAGAAAAGGTCTGTTTTTGCTCATGGGTGGAGATGGTTAGTTCAGGCACAGACTGCAGACAGGCAGCTAGAGCACAGCTAGAGCACAGCTAGAGCACAGCAAGGAAGGCAGCTTAAACTGAGCAGATTTGAGGGAGATGGGGTGTAATCTCAGCCAGTAGAAAATCTGCTGGGAGAATTTTACCACAGTGTGGCTATTTTGCCCTTGCAGCAAGCCAGCTGATTAGGCGAGAAGCTATAAACACAGCGGGGTAAAGACTATAACCCCAAAATGCTAGGGTCTCTTAGGACTTAGCCACACTCACCAAGCCCCAGGAGTGACTCAGTACACTCTCAGAGTCTCATAGTACAGATGCAGCACAGTCATTGCTGTTCCACTGCTGCATTGTAGTCTATAGAGGAGGCATGGTAACATCACACAGCCCAAAAAAGCAGGCCACATTTGCTTTTTTTTTTTTTTTTTTTTTTGATTCTTCTTTGATAAAATGAGCAAAAAATTAAAGCATGCTCTAACAATTGATAGCTTCTATATGGATAGAGAGCAGACTTCACATCCTAAGGAGACTAAAAACAGATTGTCTACAGATGAATCCCCAAAGAAGGATATGATCTGGTTCCCAACATACAAGACTCTCACAGAAGAAATTAAAAAGATTCTTACAAGAGAACTAGAAGAAAAATGGGGAAAGGAAAGGGAAGCTTGGCAAGAGGGTCTGAATAAGTCATCCTACTCATATAAAGATAGAGTGAATAAAGAAATCAAATCCCTGAAAAACAGTAATGAATTCAATTAGTGAATTGAAAAAGGTAAACAATTCCAAGGAAAACAGAATTAGTGAATTGGAAAAAGAAAATAGCTCTCTAAAAAATAAAATTGGAGAAATGGAAAAAATTCCACAGAACAAAACAACTCACTTATAAACTCAATTGAACAATTACAAAAAGAAAATTTAAAAGTAAATGAAGAAAATAATTCATTAAAAATCAAAATTGAACAAATGGAAATGAATGACTTGAGGAGACACAAAGAATCAGTCAAGCAAACTAAAAAAATGAAACAATGGAGAAAAAAAATGTCAAATACTTACATGGGGAAACAACAGACCTGAAAAATAGATCTAGGAGAGATAATCTAAAAATTATTGAACTTCCTGAAAATTATAATGAAAAAAAGAACCAAAACACTATTTTCCAGGAAATTGTCAGAGAACTGATCAGATGTTATAGAAACAGAGGGTAAAATAGACATTGAAAGAATTCATCGATCACCAATTGAAAGCAACCCCAAAATCAAAACTCCAAGAAATATTGTGGCTAAATTCCAGAACTATCAGACCAAGGAAAAAATACTACAAGCAGCTAGAAAAAAAATTTCAAATATAGAGGAGCCACAATAAGGCTTACTCAGGATTTAGTAGCATCCACATTAAAGGATCAAAGAGCTTGGAATCTGATATGCTGAAAGGCTAAGGAACTTGGTATGCAGCCAAGAATAACTTGCCCGGACAAAATGAGCATTTTTTCCAGGGAAGAAGGAGGACATTCAATGAAATAGGTGAAGTTCATCTATTTCTGATGAAAAAACTGGAACTAAACAAAAAGTTTGGTCTCCAAATATAGGACTCAAAAGAAACATAAAAAGAAATCTTGGTAACTGCATTTCTGTTATAAATATGCATAAAGAACACATGTATAATTTGTTTTTTCAGTTATAATGTAAAAAAAGAAGCTAGAGGTAGAAAGGAAATTGTACCAGAAAAAGGTAAAGTGGGGGTACTACATCTCACAAAGAGAGGCAAAATAAACCTTTTATATCTGAGGGAGAGAAGGGAGAGGGATGAATATAGTGTGTATCTTATTTTCATCAGAATTGGCTTAAAGAGAAAAATATTAGACATATTCAATTTACAGAGAAACTTCTACTTCTTTGAAAAGTAGGAGGGGAAAAGTGAAAAGGGAAGGAATAAGATAAGCAGACAGGAATACAGAAATTGTGAGGAAAAGGGGTAAGAAAAGAGGAGGAATTCTAAGGTGGGGTGAGGGATCTTGAAAAGGGAGGGCTGTGAGAGGCAAGTGGTACTCACAAGTTTAATACTGGGGAGGGGATAAGGGGGAAGGAAAGGAGAAAAGCATAAGCAGGGGTTAACAAGATGGCAAGTAATACAGAATTAGTAATTTTAATCATAAATGGGGTAAACTCCCCCATAAAGAGGAAGTGGATAGCAGACTGGATTAAAAGCCAGAATCCTACAATATGGTGTTTACAGGAAACATACTTGAATGAGTGCAATACATTCAGAGTAAAGGTAAAAAAGACTGGAGCAGAATCTACTATGCTTCATGTGAAGTAAAAAAATCAATGGTAGCCATCCTGATCTCAGATCAAGCAAAAGCAAAAATTGATCTAATTAAAAGAGATAAGAAAGGGCACTATATCTTGCTAAATGGTAGCATAAATAATGAAGCAATATCAATATTAAACATATATACACCAAATGGTGCAGCATCTAATTTCTTAAAAGAGAAATTAAGAGAGCTGCAAGAAGAAATAGACAGCAAAACTATAATAGTGGGAGATCTCAACCTTGCACTCTCAGAATTAGATAAATCAAACCACAAAATAAATAAGAAAGAAGTCAGAGGTAAATAGAATACTAGAAAAGTTAGGTATGATAGAGGTTTGGAGAAAATTAAATGGAGACAGAAAGGAGTACACTTTCTTCTCAGCAGTTCATGGAACCTATACAAAAATTGATCATATATTAGAACACAAAAACCTCAAATTCAAATGCAGAAAAGCAGAAATAGTAAATGCATTATTTTCAGATCACGATCCAATGAAAGTTACATTCAATAAAAAGCCAAGGGAAAATAGATCAAAAAAATAATTGGAAACTAAATAATCTCCTCCTAAAGAATGATTGGGTGAAACAGCGAATCATAGACATAATTAATAATTTCACCCAAGTAAATGACAATAATGAGACGTCATACAAAAATGTGTGGTAATAAGGGGAAATTTTATATCTCTAAAGGCCTATTTGCATAAAATAGAGAAAGATAGGGCCAACGAATTGGGTTTACAACTAAAATTGCTAGAAAAGGAACAAATTAAAAACCCCCAGACAAACACAAAACTTGAAATTCAAAAAATAAAAGGTGAGATTAATAAAATTGAAAGTAAAAAAACTATTGAATTAATTAATAAAACTAAGAGTTGGTTTTATGAAAAAACCAACAAAATAGACAAACCCTTAGTAAACCTGATTAAAAAAAGGAAAGAGAAAAAGCAAATTGATAGTCTTGAAAATGAAAAGGGTGAACTCACCACTAATGAAGAGGAAATTAGAACAATAGTTAGGAGCTACTTTGCTCAACTTTATGCCGATAAATTCGATAACTTAAATGAAATGGAAGAATACCTTCAAAAATATAGCTTGCCCAGATTAACAGAGGAAGAAGTAAGTAGTCTAAATAGTCCCATCTCAGAAAAAGAAATAGACCAAGCTATTAACCAACTTCCTAAGAAAAAGTCCCCAGGACCAGATGGATTTACAGGTGAATTCTACCAAACATTTAAAGAACAACTAACTCCAATGCTATGTAAACTATTTGAAAAAATAGGGATTGAAGGAGTCCTACCAAATTCCTTCTATGACACAGACATGGTACTGATACCTAAACCAGGTAGATCGAAAACTGAGAAAGAAAACTATAGACCAATTTCCTTAATGAATATTGACGCTAAAATCTTAAATAAGATATTAGCAAATAGACTTCAGAAAATCATCCCCAGGATAATACACTATGACCAAGTGGGATTTATACCAGGAATGCAGGGCTGGTTTAATATTAGGAAAACTATTAGTATAATTGACCATATTAATAATCAAATTAATAAAAACCATATGATCATCTCAATAGATGCAGAAAAGGCATTTGATAAAATCCAACATCCATTCCTACTAAAAACGCTTGAGAGTATAGGAATAAATGGACTATTCCTTAAAATAATAAGGAGCATATATTTAAAACCTTCAGTAAACATCATATGTAATGGTGATAAACTAGAACCTTTCCCTGTAAGATCAGGAGTGAAACAAGGTTGCCCACTATCACCATTACTATTCAATATAGTACTAGAAACTCTAGCCTCGGCAATAAGAGCCGAGAAAGAGATCCAAGGAATTAGAGTAGGAAATGAAGAAATCAAATTGTCACTTTTCGCAGATGACATGATGGTATACTTAGAGAACCCCAAAGACTCTGCTAAAAAGCTATTAGAAATAATTCAGAATTTTAGCAAAGTCGCAGGATACAAAATAAATCCACATAAATCCTCAGGATTTTTATACATTACCAACACAATCCAACAGCAAGAGATACAAAGAGAAATTCCATTCAAAATAACAGTCGATAGTATCAAATATTTGGGAATATATCTACCAAAGGAGAGTCAGGAATTATATGAGCAAAATTACAAAACACTTGCCACAAAAATAAAGTCAGATTTAAATAATTGGAAAGACATTCAGTGTTCTTGGATAGGCCGAGCGAATATAATAAAGATGACAATACTCCCCAAACTAATCTATTTATTTAGTGCTATACCAATCAGACTCCCAAGAAACTATTTTAATGACCTAGAAAAAATAACAACAAAATTCATATGGAAGAATAAAAGGTCAAGAATTGCAAGGGAACTAATGAAAAAAAAGTCAGAGGAAGGTGGTCTAAGTGTACCTGATTTAAAGCTATATTATAAAGCAACAGTCACCAAAACCATTTGGTATTGGCTAAGAAATAGACTAGTTGATCAGTGGCATAGGTTAGGTTCACAGGACAAGATAGTGAATAAAAATAGCAATCTAATCTTTGACAAACCCAAAGATCCCAAATTTTGGGATAAGAATTCATTATTTGACAAAAACTGCTGGGAAAACTGGAAATTAGTATGGCAGAAACTAGGCATGGACCCACATTTAACACCACATACTAAGATTAGATCAAAATGGGTCCAAGATTTAGGCATAAAGAACGAAATCATAAATAAATTGGAGGAACATGGGATGGTTTACCTCTCAGACTTGTGGAGGAGGAAGGAGTTTGTGTCCAAGGGAGAACTAGAGACCATTATTGATCACAAAATAGAACATTTTGATTACACCAAATTAAAAAGTTTCTGCACAAACAAAACTAATGCAAACAAGATTAGAAGGGAAGTAACAAATTGGGAAAAAATTTTTACAGTTAAAGGGTCTGATAAAGGCCTCATCTCCAAAATATACAGAGCATTGACTTTAATTTATAAGAAATCAAGCCATTCTCCAATTGATAAATGGTCAAAGGATATGAACAGACAATTTTCAGATGATGAAATTAAAACTATTTCCACTCATATGAAAGAGTGTTCCAAATCACTATTGATCAGAGAAATGCAAATTAAGACAACTCTGAGGTATCATTACACACCTGTCAGATTGGCTAAGATGACAGGAACAAATAACGATGAATGTTGGAGGGGCTGTGGGAAAACTGGGACACTGATGCATTGTTGGTGGAGTTGTGAAAGAATCCAACCATTCTGGAGAGCAATCTGGAATTATGCCCAAAAAGTTATCAAAATGTGCATACCCTTTGACCCAGCCATACTACTACTGGGCTTATACCCCAAGGAACTACTAGAGAAGGGAAAGGGTCCTGTATGTGCCAAAATGTTTGTGGCAGCCCTTTTCATAGTGGCTAGAAGCTGGAAGATGAATGGATGTCCATCAATTGGAGAATGGTTGGGTAAACTATGGTATATGAATGTTATGGAATATTATTGTTCTATAAGAAATGACCAACAGGAGAAATACAGAGAGGCTTGGAGAGACTTACATCAACTGATGCTGAGTGAAACGAGCAGAACCAGAAGATCATTATACACTTCAACAATGATACTGTACGAGGATGTATGCTGATGGAAGTGGATTTCTTCAACATAGAGAAGAGCTAATCCAATTCCAATTGATTAATGATGGACAGAACCAGCTACATCCAGAAAAGGAACACTGGGAAATGAATGTAAACTGTTATTTCTACCTTCTGAATCCAATTCTTCCTGTGCAACAAAAAATTCGGTTCTACACACATATATTGTATCTAAATTATACTGTAATATATTTAACATATATAAGACTGCTTGCCATCTGGGGGAGGGGGTTGGGGGAGGAAGGGAAAAAATCTGAATAGAAGTAAGTGCAAGGGATAATGTTGTAAAAAATTACCCATGCATATGTACTGTCAAACAATGTTATAATTATAAAATAAAAAAAAATAAAAAATAAAAAAAATAAAAAAAAATAAAAAAAAAAAATGAAAAGGGAGAACTCTCCACTAATGAAGAAGAAATTAGGGCAATAATTAGAAGTTACTTTGCCCAACTTTATGCCAATAAATTAGATAACTTAAATGAAATGGAAGAATACCTTCAAAATATAATTTGCCCAGATTAACAGAAGAAGAAGTAAATTGGTTTTAGAATGTTTTGAAAATTTTAGAAAAAGAAATAAAGCAAGTTATTAACCAACTCCAGGAGATCATTATACACTTCAACAATGATATTGTATGAGGACATATTCTGATAAAAGTGGATATCTTCAATAAAGAGAAGATCTAATTCAGTTCCAATTGATTAATGATGGAAAGAATTGGCTACACCCAGAAAAGGAACACTGAGAAATGAATACAGACTACTTGCATTTTTGTTTTTCTTCCCAGGTTATTTTTACCTCCTGAATCTAATTTTTCTTGTGCAACAAGAAAACTGTATGGTTTTGCACACATATATTATATCTAGGATATACTATAAAAAGCAATACTTTTTAAAAAAGGAAAAAAAAAGAGAAAAACATATTCTCTAAGTATATCATCATGGTATTGGCAAAGAGTGATAGTTTTATTTCCTCATTGTTTATTCTAATTCCTTTAATTTCTTTTTTATTATTATAACTTTTTATTGACAGAACATATGCATGGGTAATCTTTTTTTTTTTTTTTTTTTACAACATTATCCCTTGCAGTCACTTCTATTCCAACTTTTCCCTTCCTTCCCTCTACCCCCTTCCCTAGATGGCTGGCAGTCTTATACATGTTAAATATTTTATAGTATATAGAACATAAATTTCCCAAACCATTCTCCAATTGATGGACATCCATTCATTTTCCAGTTTCTAGCCACTTAGGGCTACCACAAACATTTTGGCACATACTTTCCCTTCTTTAGTGTCTCTTTGGGATGTAAGCCCAGTAGTAACACTGCTGGATCAAAGGGTATGCACAGTTTGATAACTTTTTGGGCATAATTCCAGATTGCTCTCCAGAATGGTTGGATTCATTCACAACTCCATCAACAATGCATCAGTGTCCAAGTTTTCCTGCATCTCCTCCAGTATTCATCATCATTTTTTCCTGTCATCTTAGCCAATCTGAGAGGTGTGTAGTCTTAATTTGCATTTCTCTGATCAATAGTGATTTGGAACACTCTTTCATATGAGTATGAATAGTTTCAATTTTATCATCTGAAAATTTTATGTTCACATCCTTTGATCATTTATCAATTGGAGAATGGCTTGATTTCTTATAAATTAAAGTCAATTCTCTATATATTTTGGAAATGAGGTCTTTATCAGAACCTTTAAATGTAAAAATATTTTCCCTGTTTGTTGCTTCCCTTCTGATATTGTTTGTATTAGTTTTGTTTGTATAAAGGCTTTTTAATTTGATATAATCAAAATTTTCTATTTTGTGATCAGTAATGTTCTCTAGTTCTTCTTTGGTCACAAATTCCTTCCTCCTCCACAAGTCTGAGAGGTAAACTACCCTATGTTCCTCTAATTATTTATAATCTCATTCTTTATGCCAAAATCACGGACCCATTTTGAGATTATCTTGGTGTACAATGTTAAGTGTCGGTCAATGCCTAATTTCTGTCATACTAATTTCCAATTATTCCAGCAGTTTTTGTCAAATAGTGAATTCTTATCCCAAAAGTTGGGGTCTTTGGTTTGCCAAACATTAGATTGCTATAGTTATTGATTATTTTGTCCTGTGAACCTAACCTATTCCACTGATCATCTAGTCTATTTCTTAGCCAATACCAAATGGTTTTGGTGGCTGCTGCTTTATAATATAGTTTTAGATCAGGTACAGTTAGACTACCTTCCTTTGATTTTTTTTTCATTAATTCCCTTGAAATTCTTTACCTTTTGTTCTTCCATATGAATTTTGTTGTTATTTTTTTCTAGATCATTAAAATATTTTCTTGGGAGTCTTATTGGTATACCACTAAATAAATAGATTTGTTTAATTGTCATCTTTATTATATTCACTTGGCCTATCCAAGAGTACTTAATATTTTCCCAATTATTTAAACCTGACTTTATTTGTGTGGAAAATGTTTTGTAATTTTGCTCATATAAATCTTGACTTTCCTTTGGTATGTAGACTCCCAAATATTTTATGGTTTTGACAGTTATTTTGAATGGAATTTATCTTTGTATCTCTAGCTGTTGGATTTTCTTGGTGCTGCATAAAAATGCTGAGGCTTTATGTAGATTTATTTTATATCCTTTGCTAAAGTTGTGAATTATTTCTAATAGCTTTTTAGTAGAATCTCTGGGGTTCTCTAAGTATACCATCATATCATCTGCAAAGAGTGATAATTTGGTTTCCTCATTACCTATTTAAATTCCTTTAATCTCTTTCTCAACTCTTAATGCCAGTTCTAAAGTATCTAATACAATATTGAATAATAATGGTGATAGTGGGCAACCTTGTTGCATTCCTGATTTTACTGGTAATCCCCATTACATATGATACTTACTGATGGTTTTAAATACATGCTCCTGACTGTTTTTAAGGAAAAGTCCACTTATTCCTATACTCTCATGATTTTAATAGGAGTGGTTATTGGATTTTATCAAATGCTTTTTCTGCATCTATTGAGATGATCATATGTTTTTTGCTAATTTGGTTATTGATATAGTCCATTATGCTATTAGTTTTCCTAATATTGAACCAGCACTGCATTCCTACTTGTTATAAATCCTACTTGTTCATGATGATTATCCTGGGGATGATTTTCTGTAATCTTTTTGCTATATTTTATTTAAGATTTTAGCATCAATATTCATTACGGAGATCTGGTCTATAATTTTCTTTCTCTGTTTTCAGCCGACCTGGTTTAGGTATCATTACCATGTCTGTGTCATAAAAGGAATTGTGTAGGTCTCACTCAATCTCTATTTTTTCAAATTGTTTATATATCCTTGGATGTAGCGAGCTGTTATCTCCAGAAGCTGCTGGATCGCTCTCTGGGAAGAGATCTGCTGTGTCAACTCAAATCTCTCGGTTAGCTCTTGTCCAGAGAAGTGACTTCCCTTCCTGCAGAGAGCCCCGTCAAGCCTGATGTAGTGCAGAGACTTCTCCTCTTTCTGGAGTGCTGTCCTCTTTTATCCTCCCAGAGAATGGAGTGGGATAATGCAAGGGCTTCTGGGAAGAAGTATTCCAACCAATGAGCTTGATCCTCTTAGAATTCCTAAGGTGTAAACTCCCTTTAAAAGCCCAAACCAATGGTCTGAGCCAGAGAACTGTCAAGTCAACCTGAGTTCTCATCTTGTCACTATCCAGACAACCTGAGTTCTCACCTAGTAATCCTAACACTTCGAGTTAATTTTTCTTTAAATGTTTGGTAGAATTCACATGTAAATACATCTGGTCCTGGGGATTTTTTCTTAGGGAGTTGATTAATAGCTTGTTCTATTTCTTTTTCTGAGATGGGACTATTTAGACTACTTACTTCTTCCTCTGTTAATCTGGGCAAGCTATTCTTCCTTTCATTTAAGTTATCAAAATTATTGGCATAAAGTTGGGCAAAGTAACTTCTAATTAGTGCCCTAATATCCTCTTCATTAGTGGTGAGTTTTCCCTTTTCATTTTTAAGACTAACAGTTTGATTTTCCTCTTTCCTTTTTTAAATCAGATTTACTAGGGATTTATCTATTTTGTTGGGTTTTTTTTTGATAGAACCAACTCTTAGTTTTATTAATTAATTCAATAGCTTTTTTACTTTCAATTTTATTAATCTGTCCTTTTATTTTTAGAATTTCAAGTTTAATGTTTGACTGGGAGTTTTTAATTTGTTCCTTTTCTAGTATTTTTAGTTGCAAGCCCAATTCATTGACCTTCTTTTTCTCTATTTTATGCAAGTAATTCTCTAGAGATATAAAATTTCCCCTTATTACCACTTTGACTGCATCCCACACATTTTGGTATGCTTTTAATTTCTTTTTCTTTTCTTTTTGCTAAAGCCAACATTTCTCATACAATGTTGAATAATAGTGGTGATAATGGGCTTCCTTGATTCAACTCTGATCTTATTGGGAATGTATCCAGATTCTTTTCATTACAAATAATGTTTGTTGTGGGTTTTAGATAGATGCTACTAATTATTTAAAAATAAATAAAAGTTTTTAGAAAGCTCCTTTTATCACTTTTGCTCACTAATATTTTTAATAGGAAGGAGTGTTATGTTTTCTCAAAGGCCTTTTCTGTAGCTATTGAGAATATAATATGATTTCTGTTGGGTTTTTTATTTACATGGTTGATTATGGTAATAGTTTTCATATTATTGAACCTTGCCTAATTTGTCCTGCATAGCTAGTATAAACCAATTGAAAATTTTAAGGAATTGATTTTCTTTTCCAAAGTGTTGATGCTCTCTTGCATACCTCTCATTTCTTTTCCTTATTTTTTTTTCTATTCTCTTTTCTTTTAAAAATATTTATAAACACTTCCAAGAAGGCTCTTTTGACTTGAGAACAATTCATATCACTCTTTTGAGATTTTCTTTGTGCATATTTTGTCCTCATCTGAATTGGTGTTTTGATCTTCCTTGTTACCAGAGTAAGTTTCTATGGTTGAGGTTCTTTTCTGTTTCTTGTTCTTTTTCTTTCCTTTTCTTTTAGTGTTTCATCTTTTTTTCATTTTTACTTTTATTGTTAAGCTCTGTTCCTGGGATAAAGGAGATGCTATCCTGCAGAATTGAGTCTTGGCTCTGAGAACAGAGGCCTCTTGCGTTTGCAGGGGATAGCTTTGCCTTTTCTTTTCGGGCAATACTCTGGTTTCTCAGAATTTGCCTTCTGAGCTGAGACTGGGGAATGCCCCACTAGTTTGTTCCACTACTGAGCCAGGACCATGGGTCTCAGTTGCTGATCTGCTGTGATTATGGCTCTCTTGCTTACTTTCCCAGAGTCTGTCTGAGTTGAGCAGAACACCTCTTTTAGCCAGTGAGACTGACCTTTCTCTAAGTTTTTCCCATTTAGCTTGAGCTGGAGAGGAGTTTCATTCTGTCAGACTCTGTTCAGAGTTTTGGTGTCATTTGGTTTTCAAGGGAAACTGGAAGAACTTGAGCAACTTCCTGGCTTTACTTCATCTTCTTGGATCTACCCCTGGAAACAAGGCACTTCTTAATAACCATTTGTTTAATTATGTTTACTAAAAGAGGTAAATTAACAAGTAAAAAAAAATCTCCCTAAAGTTCTCTATTTCAGATTTTTTTTTTGGATGTAAAATAAATAGACCTAAGCAATGTGGGAAATAATTGCTGAGGAGATTCATATACCTCCATCCAACCTGCATCAAACACACACACACACACACACACACACACACACACACACACACACACACCCAAAACCAACAACAAAGATAAAACAACTACCTCTTTATGTTTAGTTTTACACTGTAAGGTAAAATATATTCCCACCTGTCCTCTCTCACTAGCCTCAGCTTCTTCTCTGTTTAAGTTAGGTTCAATCAGTCTTCCTTCTTCCCATGATTCAGAACTCATCAGTCCAGATGTAATGCACAGCCTCAAAACATAAAACAGCTGGAGAGATGGTGTGAGCACAGTTCATCTTTCTGTGTTTATATTTGAAAGTTGCAGCAGTGTTTATGGAATGGAGCGTTTGTTTAAATGAGTGTCCATCCAACTATTAGGGATTACTCGCCTCACTTTCTCTGGGTTCTCAACTGCTGAAGGGCAGTAGAATGCCCTCTCCTTATTCATACTGTCCCTGATAATCAGCTAGATGAGTCCAGGCAAAGCACTTAACCTTTTGAATGCTGTATTTTTTTTCAGTTATTAAGGGGTTGGAGGATCCAGAGAATGGCATTTATCACTAGATCCTGGCTACTTCAAATTTTGAAATGTGTGGTTGGAAAGTGCTATGTAAATTCAAGGTTATGTCATTGAAAAGTTAATTTTCTATAAAAGAAGAGTTGCTTCATATAAATGTTTCTCCAAATTGTTATGGTTGGTATTTTCTGGTTATTTTCTACCATAAATGAAACTGAATGACAAGAGAAAGTGATATGCACAGGATCCAAGATATATAAGAATCAAACCCTAAAATAATCTTAGAATGTTCCCAGAAAATTGTCCAGGAACAGCTGTGATCAAGTTTTTTCTCTGACCTTTTTCGTTCTGATTTATTAAACACCACTAAAAGCTATTCATAAGATACATTCCTTGTTTCTGATTAATCACAATTACTTTCTCAGAGAAATAACTTAAATTCAGACTTTATCAAGTGAAGACATAATGATTGAGGATGATTCACCATCTCCAGTCTGGCCCATCTGATGTCATCATCCACATTCTATCCTACACAAAATCCAGGGAAAAATTGACTTCTCAGTGACTGACTTTTGCCTGTAAACTGTCTGCTTGAACAGTGAAAAAGATAGTTCTAGAGGATATGATCTTCAGTTCTTTTGTTTATTCAGCATATTTAATAATAGACATAAATTATTTCTTAGAAAAGGCCATTTAGACATTGTATTTCTTTATACGAAAGTGCATATTTACAAATAATATACTTGAATGTAAAATGTGTATAGGTATAAACAAGAGCATTCACAAAAATATTTTGAAAGTTATATTAACTCAAAAAATTCAGAAACTGGGCATAAAATAATAATACCTTTTTATTTTTCTAGAATACATGCAAAGATAGTTTAAAATTTTTGTCCTTTCAAAATCTTGTGTTCCACATTTTTCTCTTTCCCTCCCTAGTTTTCTCTCCCTCAGACAGCAAGTACTCTAACATAGATATGTTAAACGTGCATTTTTTCTAAATATATTTCCACACTCAGTGGGAAAACTCGGAGAGATGACTATGAACCATTGCATGGAATTTCCAGTCCCTCTAGTTTTGTCCACCTGCATTTTGGATTTCCTTCACAGGCTAATTATATTCTATTTCAAAGTCTGATTCTTTTTGTTCAGCAAAACAACTCTTTGGACATGTATACATATATTGTATTTAATTTATACTTTAACATATTGAACACATATTGGTCAACCTGCCATCTTGAGGGGGGAAAGGAGGGGAAAAATTAGAACAAAAGATTTGTCAATTGTCAATTTGCAAAGAGCTAGAACTGAGCAGATGTATTTAACCTAGATGCAAGGTAACCTAGCACTTAGGGCTAATCACCAATTGGACAATTCTCTATTAACATGTTTGGAAGATGACCCGCTCTATCTGTGGAGATGACCCCACCTATCTGTGGATGTGGTAAGAGAAGGGAAGAGAGATCAGTGGGTGGAGTAGTAGGAGGAGGTTCATTCTTTTGGTGGTGGAGAAAGAGAAAGGAAGTATGGAGATTGCTAGATCTAATCCCCTGACTGCAACTCCAAAAGACCAAGAATAAAGACTTTTGCTTATCCTGACTCTGGCTGACTCTAAGATATACAGCAATGTTGTGAAATTACCCATGCATATATCTGGTAAATAAAAACTATTTATAAAAATAAATAAATATATTTCCCCATTTATCATGCTGAACAAGAAAAATCAGATCAAAGAGGGAAAGTAAGAAGAAAAAAAAAAAAAAAGCAAGCAAACAACAAGAAAAAGATGAAAATCACCATAGTTCTCTTTCTTGATGGAGATGGCTCTCTCCATCACAAGACTATTGGAATTGGCCTGAATCACCTCATTGTTTTTTTTTTTGTTTTTTTTTTTATAATTTTTTTATAATATTATCCCTTGTATTCATTTTTCCAAATTATCTCCCCCCTCCCTCCACTCCCTCCTCCTGATGACAGGCAATCCCATACATTTTACATGTGTTACAATATAACCTAGATACAATATATGTGTGTAAATACCATTTTCTTGTTGCACATTAAGTATTAGATTCCGAAGGTATAAGTAACCTGGGTAGATAGACCGTAGTGCTAACAAATTACATTCACTTCCCAGTGTTCCTTCTCTGGGTGTAGCTGTTTCTGTCCATCATTGATCAACTGGAAGTGAGTTGGATCTTCTTTATGTTGAAGATATCCACTTCCATCCGAATACATCTTCATACAATAATGAAGTGTACAGCAATCTTCTGGTTCTATTCATTTCACTCAGCATCAGTTGATGTAAGTCTCTCCAAGCCTCTCTGTATTCCTCCTGCTGGTCATTTCTTGCAAAGCAATAATATTCCATAACCTTCATATACCATAATTTACCCAACCATTCTCCAATTGAGGGACATCCATTCATCTTCCAGTTTCTAGCTACAACAAAAAGAGCTGCCACAAACATTTTGGCACATACAGGTCCCTTTCCGCTCTTTAGTATTTCTTTGGGATATAAGCCCAATAGCAGCAATGCTGGGTCAAAGGGTATGCACAGTTTGATAACTTTTTGGGCATAGTTCCAAATTGCTCTCCAGAATGGTTGGATTCTTTCACAACTCCACCAACAATGTATTAGTGTCCCAGTTTTCCCACAGCCCCTCCAACATTCATCATTATTTGTTCCTGTCATCTTAGCCAATCTGACATGGATCACCTCATTGTTGAAAAGAGCCAGGTCCATCAGAGTTGATCATCACATAATCTTGTTATTGCCATGTACAATGGTTTCTTGGTACTGCTCACTTCACTTAGCATTAGTTCTTAAAAGCCTCCCTAGGTATTTCTGAAGTCAACCTGCTTATCATTTCTTATGGAATAATAATATTCTATTACATTCAAATATTATAACTTCTTCATCCATTACCAAACTGATGGGCATTCATTCAGTTTCCAGTATCTTGCCATTATAAAAAGGGCTGCTATAAACATTTTTGCACATGTGGTAACTTTTCCCTTTTTATGATCTCTTTGGAATACAGGTACAGCAAAAACACTGCTGGATCAAAGGATGTGCACAAGTCTGATAGCCCTTTAGGCCAGTTCCACACACTTTCCAGAATGACTAGATCAGTTCACAACTCCACCAATGATGTATTAGTGTCCCAGTTTTCTCAGATCCCTCCAATATTTATCCTTATCTTTTCCTGTCATTTTAGCTAATCTGAGAGGTATGTAATGGTACAGCAACTTGTCTTAATTTGGATTTTTCTGATCAATAGTGATTCAGAGTATTCCTTCATATGACTGGAAATGTCTTTAATTTTATTGTCTTAAAATTTTTTGTTCATATCCTTTGACCATCCATCAATTAGAGAATCAGCTTGATTTTTTAATTTAAATTTGTTCTTTTTCCAATGAGCCTTTTGTCTCCTTGGACCATGTTGAAGACACAATCAAGTTTTGCATAATTAGTAAATACTGCTTTGTGGAGGAACATAACAAACTGGACTATTATAGTTGCACAAAATATTTTTTAAAATCTCTTTTTAGTTATGAATAATTTCCTATACAAAAACCAATACATAGGTGAATGGTAATATGTAGATTACATGGAGCTTATATTGTGAAGTGAAGTTTTGATAGATAATTGGCAGTATGTTATCTAAATGGCAATTTATTTATATACTGAACTCTCTTCTTTCATCTGCTATATGTTTCAGCTTTATAGACATATGGATTGTAACCTAGATCTGAGTTTCTCATGTCTGAACAGAATTATTAATTAGAAAGAAACTCACAGCATTGTGTTTTATTTCTGCTAAAAGCTCATTTTCATATCATGCATTTTCAAATGTTTCTTTTTGAAAACAGTGTTTTCTTGAAATAGCATTTAGAAGTTATAGCTTCAGCTTTTTTGTACAGAAAGATTCTTATGAATGAAGTTAGTCATTTTCACAACACCAGCAAAAAAATCAACAAGCTACCCAAGACCTTTAAAACTCTCTATGCTCCCAATGAAAGAAGACGGGGAAATCAAATAATATTGAAAGCGATTTTGACCAAGATATTTTTTTAATGTGAATAAAATGTTTGAAACACACAGTCCAAGATACTTTTTTGGGAAGCTGGAAGGCAGTCTATGATGGTGCAGACTATGCCATTAGGGGGTAAAAGTGCTTTTCTGGAAAATTGAGAATCTATTAGAAAGAAGAGATATCTATAATTGCACAAATTCTAAAGTGACATTTCAGCATCCTACAGGAATCACTTCAACCAAAGCCATTCTTCACCATAGACAGAAAGCATATAGCCTACTAAGTTAAGTGCTTTGAGTAGTTTAAAGTTGTTACCTGCATAGCCTTCTGCTTTCTCATGAATTCCAAACTTCATACATGCCATCTGAATGGAGCTTATAAAAAGGGCCTCTGGAGGAATCTCATGGTGTGAAATAGTACTAAGAGGGGAGTAGTACATCTACTAATCATTATCCAGGATCACCCTGAGGACCGACAAATTTTTTTTTAGTTTAAATTTTCCATTATGAACAAAATCTACTGTATTATAAGCTCTGAGAAAAATATATTTTACTAGATAGTAGATGCACAGATTTTGGGGCACCAAACAGCTTAGTTTTCTTAATTCTTATTAAAATCTTGCTATACAATTTCAAAGTATGCTCAAAGGGCTATTAAACTGAACATACCCTTTAATCTAGTAATATCTTTATTGAGACTGTGCTCCAAAGAGACCATAAAAAAGAGCAAATGACCCACATGTGCAAAAATCTTTGTAGCAGCCCTTTTTGTAATGGCAAGGAACTGAAAACTGAGTGGATGCCCATCAATTGCAGAATAGCTTAATAATTTATGGTATATGAATATGATGGAATATTATTCCATAAGAAATTATCCACAGACTGACTTTAGAAAGACCTGGAGAGACTTACATGAACTGATGTTAAATGAAATGAGTAGAATCAAGAAAACTAAAATTGTACATAGTAATAAAAAGATTATTTGATGACCAACTCTGATGGACTTAGCTCGTTTTAACAATGAGGTGATTTGGACCTATTTAATAGTTCTGTGATATATAGAGAGGCATCTGTACACATTACTGCTCTATTGGAACTGATTTGGTTCATCTCATTGTTGAAGATGGCCACGTCCATCAGAATTGATATTCATATAGTATTGTTGTTGAAGTATATAATGATCACTTGGTCCTACTCATTTCACTCATCATCAGTTCATGTAAGTCTCTCCAGGCCTTTCTGAAATCATCCTGTTGGTCATTTCTTACAGAACAATAATATTCCATAATATTCATATACCACAATTTATTCAGCCATTCTCCAATTGATGGGCATCCATGTAGTTTCCATTTTCTGGCCACTATAAAGAGGACTGCCACAAACATTCTTGCTTGAACATACAGGTCTCTTTCCCTTCTTTAAGATCTCTTTGGGATATAAGCCCAGTTGTAACACTGCTGGGTCAAAGGGTATGCACAGTCTGATAATTTTTTGAGGATGGTTCCAAATTGCTCTTCAGAATGGCTGGATGTATTCACAATTCCACCAACAATGTGTCAGTGTCCCTGTTTTCCCACATCATCTCCCACATCTCTAACATTGCGCATTATCTTTCCCTGTCATTCTAGCCAATCTGACAGGTGTGTAGTGGTTTCTCAGAGTGGTCTTAATTTGCATTTCTCTGATTAATAATGATTTGGAACATCTTTTCGTATGGCTAAAAATAGTTTCAATTTCTTCATCTGAGAATTGTCTGTTCATATCCTTTGACCATTTATCAATTGGAGAATGGCTTGATTTCTTATAAATTAGAGTCAATTCTCTGTATATTTTGGAAATGAGGTCTTTATTGGAACCTTTGAATGTAAAAAATATTTTCCCAATTTATTGTTTCCCTTCTAATTTTATCTGCATTAGTTTTGTGTGTACAAAAACTTTTCAATTTGATATAATCAAAGTTTTCTATTTTGTGATCAGTAATGATCTCTAGTTCTTCTTTGGACATAAATTCATTCCTCTTCCACAGGTCTGAGAGGTAAACTATCCTATGTTCCTCTAATTTGTTTATAATCTCATTCTTTATTCCTAGGTCATGAACCCATTTTGACCTGACCTTAGTGTATGGTGTTATGTGTGGGTCAATGCTTAGTTTCTGCCATATTAGTTTCCAATTTTCCCAGCAATTTTTGTCAAACATTGAGTTCTTATCCCAAAAGCTGGGGTCCTTGAGTTTGTCAAACACTAAGTAATTAAAGTTACTGATTATTTTATCCTTTGAACCTAATCTATTCCACTGATCAACTAGTCTATTTCTTAGCCAATACCAAATGGTTTTGATAACTCTTGCTTTATAATATAATTTTAGATCTGATACAGCTAGGCCACCTTCATTTGATTTTTTTTTCATTAATTCTCTTGAAATTCTTGAACTTTTGTTTTTACACATGAACTTTGTTGTTATTTTTTCTAGGTCATTAAAATAGTTTTTGGGAGTCTGATTGGTATAGCCCTAAATAAATAGATTAGTTTAGGTAGTATTGTCATCTATATTATATTTGCTTGCCCTATCCAAGAGCATTTAATATTTTCCCAATTGGTTAGATCAGACTTAATTTGTGTTTTTGTAGTTTTGCTCATATAGTTTCTGATTTTCCCTTGGCAGATAGATTCTTAAATATTTTATACCATCATTAGTTACTTTAAATGGAATTTTCTTTTTAACTCTGTTTGATTTTTTTAGTGATATATAAGGATGCTGATGATTTATGTGCGTTTATTTTGTATCCTGCAACTTTGCTAAAGGTGTGGATTATTTCTAATAGCTTTTTAGTAGAATCTCTGGGGTTCTCTAAATATACCATCATATCATCAGGAAAGAGTGATAATTTGGTTTCCTCATTACCTATTCTAATTCTTTTAATTTCTTTCTGAATTCTTATTGCCAAAGCAAGCATTTCTAATACAATATTGAATAGTAATGGTGATAGAAGGCAACCTTATTTCACTGCTGATCTTATTGGGAATGGTTGCAATTTATTCCCATTACATATGATGCTTTCTGATGGTTTTAAGTAGATGCTAGTGGTTATTTTAAGAAAAAGTACATTTATTCCTATACTCTCAAGTGTTTTTAGTAGGAATGGATGTTGGATTTTATCAAATGCTTTTTCTGCATCTATTGAGATTATCATATATTTTTTGTTAATTTGGTTATTAATATGGCAAATTATATTGTTAGTTTTCCTAATATTGAACCAGCCCTGCACTCCTAGTATAAATCCTATTTGATCATGGTGTATTATCCTATGGATGATTTTCTGTAGTGTTTTTGTTAATATTTATTTAAGATTTTAGCATCAATATTCATTGGGGAGATTGGTCTATAGTTTTCTTTCTCTGTTTTCAACCTACCTGGTTTGGATATCAGTACTATGTCTGTGTCATAAAAGGAGTTTGGTAGGAAACCTTGATTCCATATTTTCCCAAATAGTTTATATAGCAATGGGGCTAATTGTTCTTCGACTATTTGGTAAAATTTGCATGTAAATCCATCTGGTCCTGGATATTTTTTTCTTAGGGAGTTGATTAATAGCTCATTCTATTTCTTTTTCTGAAATGGGACTATTTAAGGAATTTACTTCCTCCTCTGTTAATCTGGGAAGTCTATATTTTTGGAGGTAGTCCATTTCACTTAGGCTATCAAATTTATTGGCATAAAGTTGGGCAAAGTAACTCCTTCTTATTTCTCTAATTTCCTCTTTATTGGTGGAAATTACACCAATGTAATTGTGATTAAATACACAAGATATAATAACCAAGGCTTGTAATAATTTAGTATCTGATAAAGCTTCAATCTCTATCTTTTGCAATAAGACCTCATTAATTGACAGAAATTGCTAGGAAAACTGAAAAATAGCATAGACCTATATCTCACACCTTATACCAATATATGGTCAAAGTGGGTATAAGATTTGGGAATAAAGGATGATATCATAAGCAAATTAGGAGAGCAGGGAGCAAGGAATAATTTACCTATCAGATTTTGAAGAAGAGAGAAATTTATGACCAAACTAGAGCTAGAGAACATAATGAAAGGCAAAATTAACATGTTTTTTCACACACAAAACTAACAGAAATAATATTAAAGGGAAATACAAAGCTGGGGAAAAATCTTTATAGCCAATGTTTCTGATAAAGCTCTCATTTCTGAAATACATACAAAAAATTGGGCTGGGTGGCCAAGATGGCAGAGAGGACACATACTTCATTCTGAGATTCTCTACTACCCATAAACTATTTACAAAAGTCAGCTTCTGAATTAGTGCTGGACTGTCAGAATCCACAAATATTGGGAGTACAACACATTAGAACAAAAGATAATCTTGAAGATTGCCTGAAAAGGTCTGTTTTGTTTGGGCACAGGAATGGGAGGAGGCCAGGCACAGGCACAGGTAGGCAAGCAGAGGACAGCTCACACTGAGCAGATAGAGCTGGGTGTGGTCTCCTTTGATGGAAAATCTTCAGGGAGGACTCTTCCACAATGTCAGTTACTCTGGCCTGGCAGCAAACCAGCAAATCAGCAGAGAAGTTATAAAACTTCCAACATAAATACAGAATGTAAAGAGTGTACCTCAAAGCTCTAGAGTTTCATGGGACCTGGCCACACCCATTCAACACCAGGTGTGACTCACCCTAATCCCAGCACAACTGCTGCCTTTCCTCTGCCACTTCCTGTTGTCTGTTGAGGAAGTTTGGTAAGATGTCATTGCCCCAAAAGCATACTGCAGGATTTTGTAGTAGTTGCTGTTGTTAAAATGAGTAAAAAAGCAAAGAGAGCTAGAAGAAAAATGGGAAAAGGAAAGGAAAACTTTGCAAGAGGGTCTGGATAAGTCATACAACTCATTAAAATATAGAGTGGAAAAAGAAAACAACTCCTTGAAAAACAGAATTTGTGAACTAGAAAAGATAAACAACTCCAAGGAAAACAGAATTTATGAATTGAAAAAAGAAAATAATTCCTTCAAATAAATTGGCAAAATGGAAAAAAAATTCCAAAGAACAAAAGAGCTCATTTAAAAACTCAATTGGACAAATACAAAATAATAATAATAATAATAAAATTAAAAAAAAAGCTAAAGAAGAAAATAATTCATTAAAAATCAGAACTAAATAAATGTAAATGAATGGCCTAAGGAGACATCAAGAATCAGTCAAGCAAAACCAAAAAAAAAAAATAATAAAAAAAAAAAAATAGAAAGAAAGAAAGAAAAAAAATAGAGAAAAATGTTAAATGCCTACATGGGAAAACAACAGAGTTTGAAAATAAATCTAAGAGAGATAATCTAAGGATTATTGGACTCCCTGAAAATCATGGTGAAAAAAAAAAAAGCCTAGCCACTATTTTTCAGGAAATCATCAAAGAGAATTGCCCAGATGTCATAGAATCAAAAAGTAAAATAGCCATTGAAAGAATTCATTGATCACTTACTGAAAGAGACACCCACATTAAAATCCAAGGAATATTTTGACTAAATTCCAAAACTATCAGACCAAGGAAAAAATACTACCAACAGCCAGAAAAAAATTCAAATATTGAGGAACCATAGTAAGGATTACTCAGGATCTAGCAGCATCCATCTTAAAGCATTGAAGGGCCTAAAATCTGATATTCCAAAAGGCAAAGGAACTTGGAAAACAGTCAAGAATAAATTACCCAGCTAATCTGATCATTTTCTTCCAGGGAAGAAGATGGACATTCAATGAAATAGGTGAATTCCATTTATTTCTGATGAAAAAACCAGAGCTAAACAAAAAATTGGACTTCCATATATAGAACTCAAGAGAAGCATAAAAAGGCAAAAAGAACTCTTGGGAACTGTATTTCTGGTGTGGGTATATATAAAGAGTACATGCATAATTTGATTTTACTGTTAGAATATAAAAAAGGAAATAGAGGTGGAAAGGAGATTGTACCATAAAAAGGGAAAAGTAGAGGTAAAAAGAGGGAAACAACATCTCATGAAGAGGCAAAGGAAACCTATTATATATGAGGGAAAAAAGGGAGGGGGATAAACATTGTGTGAATCTTACTCTCATCAGATTTGGCTCAAAGAGAAAATATTAGACATATTTGGTTTATAGCTAAACTTCTCCCATTTCATTGAAAAGTGGAAGAGGGAAAAGAAAAAAAGGAAGTGGTAGGCTATTTAGAATGGAATATGGAAATAGGAGGATAATTTTTTAAGAAACAGGGAGGGTCTCTAAGGGGAAGGAAGGGATGTGTGAGGCAAGTGCTCATAAGTTTAATACTGGGGAGGGGGAGTAAGGGAGAAAGGAAAGAGAAAAAACATAATCTGGGGATAATAAGATGACAAGAAATACAGAATTAGTAGTTTTAACCATAAATGTGAATGGGGTAAATTCTACCATAAAGGGGAGGCAGATAGCATACTGGATTAAAAGCTAGAATCCTACAATATGTTGTTTGCAGGAAACATATTTTAAGCAGTATGGTACATGCAGAATAAAGGTCACAGGCTGGAGCAGAACTTACTTTGTTTCAAGTTAAGTGAAAAAAGACTAGCATCTATTTAAAACCATCAATAAGCATCATATATAATGGGGATAAACTGGAATAAGATCAGGTATGAAAAATATTGCCCACTATCACCATTGCTATTCAATATTGTATTAGAAATGCTAGTTTCAGCAATAAAAGAAGAAAAAGAGATTAAAGGAATTAGAGTAGGTAATGAGGAAACCAATCCATAAAGAAAGAACAAGTGCAAATAATGCTGACCATATTTTGTAAATGGACAATATGTCCTATTGGTTCCATTAAATATCATCCAGAATCTGTCCATTGAGTACTTTGATATAATACTACTATTATTATTATTACTGTTAATATCTCTTTGGATTTAAAATATTGTCCTTGGTCAAAGATAATTGTGTTATACATATATACTATTTCAGTTAGAGACAACATAGCTCCTGAATTCACCTTCTGCAACATGAATAACACTCTTCATGAACCTAAAAAAGCTTCCAAGAACATGCCCTTATAATTTTACATTGCTTAAAAAAACTGGAAACACTAGTAAATGTAGCAAGAGCTCTTCAGTTTTAGGGGATGCCTTGACCCCATCAACAAACAAACACTAGCTTCAGGCCAGACCAACATTAGAGGATAATGGTCTGTAGATTGACTGTTTACTGCAGAGATGAATGGCTGGTAACTAGGAGGAGGGGTTATTTGCCCACTTACCTAGGGCAGCTAAATTCCTAAAATGGGTTATAGGTAAGAAGCCTCTAGTAATGATGATGTACTTTCCCGTGGTGGTATACATGGTTTTTCCTTTTCTTTCTCCCCCCTTAAAGCTATTAAGACTAGTCAGTGGGTGACACACAGTAATTTGTTGGAAATCACAATTTGCTAAGAAACCCTCACAAAACCCCAAGAGCCCATTATATTAGCAGAAGTGACAAGAAAATAAATGTTTTTGACAAGGGAGTGCTCAGATAAGGGAAGATAGCTCAAACGTTCGCGATTATTCAGTGAATCAAACTTATTTAAACACACTGTCTCTGATACTTAATAAATGTTATAGTGTGGCTTTTTGTGGCTAATAAAACTTGGTTTACATTCTGCCCCTTCCTTGCTATCATTTGCCTCCCTGGGCTCACTTAGAGTGCATTAAGGCATTGCACACAAGATCAGGGAGATTTGCTGCAAAACTTAAATAATTCATTTATGCACCACTGCTTTCAGACAGTGTTTTTACAAATGCTGTAATTAGACAAGCTGTGAAATATTTTACATGGGAAAAAAAAGGCAAGCAACTTCCAAAAGACAAGCCCCAATTTCTATGGCTTGCTACTTGGAAGTCTATCACATCTGTAAAATGGGAATGACACCCATGTATCTAAATGTTATAAATTTAGAGGTGAAAGAGACGGAGAGTCAATTAGTACATCATTCTTAAAGACAGCAAAATCAAGGCCCAAAGAGTTGAAGTGACCTCACCAAGACCATTAGATAATAAATAATATAGTTAGGATTAAAATTCAGGGTATGGAGTATGAAGTTTCATACTCTTTCCAATGTTTCATAGTACTTTTTATTCACCCCATCACTTTTTCTGTACCTTGATATTTTTATGGCATTTAACATTGTTGATCACTCCCTCTTTTGAATAGAGTCATCCCTTGGGATCCATGATAAAACTTACTTCTAGTTCTTCTGTTCTAATTTCTTCCTCTTGCTTTCCATCACTGATTCAATTTACTCATTATTCTTTTAGTTGTAGGTATATTCCATAGCACTGCCTTCAACTCTTTTTTTTTTCTTTTTACACTCCTTCATTGGAAATCTTAAATCTTTGCCCATCAGTTGGAGAATGGCTGCATAAGTTATGATATAGGAATGTTTTGAAATATTATTGTTCTCTAAGAAACAATCTACAGGGTGATTTCAGAAAGGCCTTGAGAGATTTGCATGAACTGGTGCTAAATGAAATGAGTAGAATCAAGAGAACATTGTACACAGCAATAAGAAGATTATGTGATGATCAACTGTGATGGATTTGGCTCTTTTCAACAATGGGGTGATTCTGTCCAATTCCAATGGATTTGGGATGGAGGGAGTCATCTGCATCCAGAAAGAGAACTATGGGGACTGAATGTGGATCAAACATAGTATTTTTACCTTTGTGTTATTGTTTGCTTTTTTTCTTTCTTATTATTTTCTTTTTGATCTGATTTTCTTGTATAAATGCGGAAATATGTTTAGGTAGATTGCACATGTTTAATCTGTATTGGATTACTTACTGTTTATGGGAAGGGATTACACAGAAGGGGGGAAGAAAAATCTGGAATACAAGATTTTTCAAGGGTGAATGTTGAAAACTATTTTTTGCATGCATATTGAAAATACAAACTATCATGAAAATAATGTTATAGTCCAATTCCTATGCCACTCTACTTCTCTAATTTTTTGTATCCCCTTTTTCTTTTTTCTGTTCAAGTCTATTACTTCCTCCATAAAATCTTTCCTAATGCTGAAAGTATTCTTTCTGTCCCCTAAATATTTTCTGAAAAGTGAATGGTATATAAGATGTAAGAATAGGTTGCCAAACCTTACATACCAAGAACTGTAAAAAAGAAATGGCATAAGGGATGTAATAAAGATAAAAGAAGGAAGAAGAAGAAGAACAACAACAACAACAGAAAAAAACAAATCATGTGATGAGAGGATGTGAGCAAAAGATAACTGGGGAATATATCATGGGAAGAAAACTAAAGGAAGGCCTTCTGTTCATTGTATGGACTGCCTGTATAAGATTGGTGGGAGAAAATATAGGAAGCTTACACAAAATTCATGGATATTTCAATCTGCATTGATGGAAGGAGTACCCACCTTGATTAGAGCACAGTTGTATCATAATCCTTCACCTCTATCTCTCCTTTGCATGTATCACATTCTTCTTAGTATTATCACTATTTGTTTCTCTAACATTCCCCTCTATAGAATAGATTGTAATTTGCTTGAATACATTACTTTTCACCTGTATTTCCCTGAGTCCTAGCATTTGATTTAGTAGTTGAGAAGTCATTAACAGTCTTGAGGAGAGTTGTTTCAGATAAATGGTGGCTTGAAAAGTCAGAATACAAAAGTTTCAATCAGTAGGAGGAGGAAAAAAAATGAATGGATTGACTATAGACTACATTTTACTAGACATCAAAGGAGAGAAGTAGGATAATATCTACAGTAAACATTTAGCTCAAGTGAATTTTCTTTTTTAAGTTTTTGTTTTGTTTATAAATGAAATAAACATGATGATGTTTACATGCAACTAGGAGAGAGCAACTAGACAGGGAGAAGTTAAATATTACAAAAAATGGAGATTATTGAAGGGTATAAATCCTAAGGGAGATAGGTAGAATGGGATCAAGTAGACAAGATAAAGGATTAACCTTGGTGAGGAGAAGTACCACCAGGGTATTTATTATATTTCCATAATAGCATAGAAAAAGGTGTCACATAATAATAAACACTCAATTTTGTTGTTGTTTTTTATAACATCAATAGGATTTTTTCTAGGTTGGTTAAACAACACAAAAAAGGATATTAGAATTTCCTAGCAAATTTTCTATAGCAAGTTCAATAGTGCTGATGGTTATCTTATAAATGATACAGATTTCCTAAAAGTGAACATAAGAATAACATCTATCCTCATTCCCAGAGTCAAGTAATTAAAAATTTTGCCTTTTTAAAGAATTTTTGCCTCATGAAATAATTGGCCAAACAATGGCATATCTATTTAAGGAATTTATGACTGGGTAATCTAGATATTAAACTTTGTAACTAGATAATAAATGTTGTGACAATGTTCTCTAAATTCTATTCAGGAACTCCGAAATAAGCTAATTCCATTATTTCTTTTCCCTTCAATTATTTTCCAGGTTGAGGCAAAGAGTATAGAGTAATTCCATAGGTGATAACACCATAACCCACAATAAAATCTCATTTATTTTCATTAAATTTCTCCCATATTTTAAAGCTAGTTAAAAAACTTGAAAAAATCAATTTGGACTTTTTTCTTTCACATTATACCCTAATATCTTGCAATATTTTTCTGAGAGCTTCTAGAAATAAGAACTTATCTTGAAGTATTACCTATGTAGAGAAAAAGTGGCTTATTAGCATCATTTTAAGTTATATTCATTCAAATCCTTACTGTTTGCTGAATAAAAATCCTCCATCTTTTTAAATGAATAGAACATTGGGAATGATTTTCATTTTTGTTTATTTAGACAAATATCCTTCAAACTTTCTCTTGGAAAGTTATTTCTCATGGTGATCACTGTCTTTGCTTATGCTTGCTCTGGTTCCATGCCTCTCCTTTCTTGATTATGTACTGATGGTGGAGGGAGATTCAGGCAAATGACAGTATGTGAGAAGATGCAGAGAAAAGAAAAAATACCTCTAGGGAAATAATAATAAAACTTCCACTTGAGAATTGTCTGTGAATAGAACTCACAGTTTACTTATGTGAATGCAAATTGCATGCAAATCACCATGTAGCTGACTTAACTATTTCCTGCTGGAATGTGACTGTTGAGGAAATCCCACTAGAGATCATTGATTAAGTAATTTCTTTTTTAAAATTCTGAATTCTGATGCAGCTAAGAGCTCTGCCCTCTGTCTAGAATCATTGATTTATATTGGTAAAACTGGAGGCTTTGTGTAATTCTGTGAGAGCATGAACATAAGTACAAAACCTAGCTCTTAGTGCTTAAAACAACAACAACAACAACAACAAAACACTTCCCCCTTTAGGTAAAGCCTGAATAATAGGACTGGGATTCTTGCCTTATACTTATACAGAATATGAGGCAAAGATATCCAAAGATTCAGGCCCTCTCTGGAAACAACAACAACAACAACAACAACAACAACAACAACACTTTACCTTTGGGAGTCCTCCAGCTTATCTCAGTACTATGAGAGAAATAAGCTACAAAGGGAGAGCCAGACTCATAACAATAAATAGATCTCAGACACAGCAAGACTTGCATTTGGCTCTAAAACTCAAACTCATGATGAAGTCTGATAAAATATATTCTTTCATTCCCATGATATGGTATTTGGATCTTCACAGTTGATTGTTGCCTATAGAGAGTATACTATATTATGTTTCTATCATTTAGGATCATACATTTGGAATTAGAAGGGAACTCAGAGCCATATAGTCCAACTCCAAAATTTTATAGGTCAAAAAATTGCAGTTCATAGCAATATGTAATTTAACCAAGGTCACTCAAATAGCCATTAAGAGACACAGAATATGAAAGCAGGTCTTCTGACTCCACAGTAAAGGCAAGCCACTATGTGCTATGTATTGTGCTGAGAATTTTTTTCTTTTTTCTCTCTTCCTCCTTTCTTTCTTCCTTTCCCATCCACCCTTTCTTCCTTCCATGATCAAGAATCTCTTTTTATATTACAAATCTGGCTAGTAATCCTCCAGCTTATAACTGTAAATTTCCTAAGAGTGAAACTCATTTCACCTTGAAAACTTCTAATTAATCGCAAATTGTTTTTGTTTATATTATACTTACATTTGTCTCTTTACATTTTCTATTTGTTGCTTCTACTAATTCTGTCTTCTGTTAAATATTCTCTTTTTTGTGAGACAACAGCATTTAAAGAAAAATGTTTTTAGCCATTCCAGCTCCAACTCTTCTCTTTATCAATATAATATTTCTAATTTATTTAACTAATCATCGTATTTAACCTGTTCAAGATAGTAGTTATTCTACTTTAAAACATCCTTCCAGAAATGTGGCAGCAAGAAAAGATCACAGGTTCTAGAATTATGTCCAAAATGTTACCAAACTGTGCATACCCTTTGATCCAGCTTATTTACTTACTACTGAGCTTATATCCCAAAGATATACTAAAGAAGGGAAAGGGACCTGTATGTGCCAAAATGTTTGTGGCAGCCCTATTTTTAGTGGCTAGAAACTGGAAAATGAATGGATGGCCATCAATTGGAGAATGGTTGGGTAAATTGTGGTATATAAATGTTATTGAATATTACTATTCTGTAAGAAATGACCAGCAGGATGAATACAGAGAGGCTTGGAGAGACTTACATGAACTGATGCTAAGTGAAATGAGCAGAACCAGGAGATAATTATACACTTCAACAATAGTACTGTATGAGGATATATTCTGTTGAAAGTGGATATCTTCAACAAAGAGAAGATCTAATTCAGTTCCAATTGATCAATGATGGACAGAATCAGCTACACTCAGCGAAGGAACACTGGGAAATGAGTGTAAATTGTTTGCATTTTTGTTTTTCTTCCCAGGTTATTTTTACCTTCTGAATCTAATTCTTCCTGTGCAACAAGAAATTTGGTTCTGCACACATATATTGCATCTAGGATATACTATAACATATCAAACATGTATAAGACTGCCTGCCATCTAGGGGAAGGGGTGGAGGGAAGGAAGGGAAAAATCAGGACAGAAGTGAGTGTAAGAGATAATATAAAAAAAATTACCCATGCATATGTACTACAAAAAAGTAATAATTATAAAATAAAAAATATTAAGAAAAAGAAAGAAAAGATCACAGGTATGGTCTAATGAGAACTGAGTACAATTAAACAATTGCATTTGTAATCTTGAACCATGTGCTTACTTAGTGTAACATAAAATTGTTCTTACTTTTTTGAGAGCCATATTACTCTATCAGTCTCTAGTCCAATAATATCCATTAATGAAATGAATTATTTTCTTCCTTCTCCTCCCAATTTTGTACTTGAAATTTTATTTTTTGAACCTAAATGTTTATATTTCTCCTTTTAAATAGTTTTATTAGATTATCTAATATTTATTTAGGAACATCAATCAATGGACTAATAAACAATAATTTGTTAATAACTACCTACTATATGCCAAAATCTAAATACTAGCTAGGTGTTAGTGTTATGAATATAAAGAATAAAACAACTACTGTCCTCAAGGATCTCATTCCAATGGAGAAATGAGTATATCACAGATATATATCACCCATATGTATGCATGTATATCCATATTGCTCAATCCTATAGCCTTAGTTTTTTTTTAATTAATTTTTATAATTATAACTTTTTTTTGACAGTACATATGCATAGGTAATTTTTTTTACAACATTATCCCTTGTACTCCTTTCTGTTCCGAATTTTTCCCCTCCTTCCCTCCACCCCTCCCCTAGATGGCAGGCATTCCCATACATATTAAATATCTTATAGTATATCCTAGGTACAACATATATGTGCAGAACTGAATTTTGTTGTTGTTGTTGCAAAAGAAGAATTGTATTCAGAAGGTAAAAATAATCTGGGAAGAAAAACAAAAAAAAATGCTCACAGTTTACACTCATTTCCCAGTGTTCCTTTTCTGGGTGTAGCTGATTCTGTCCATCATTGATCCATTGGAATTGGATTAGCTCTTCTCTATGTTGAAGATATCCAATTCCATCAGAATACATCCTCATAATGTACTCTGATGGAAGTGGAAATCTTCAACATAAAGAAGATCCAACTCACTTCCAGTTGATCAATGATGGACAGAGGTAGCTACACCCAGAGAAGAAACACTGGGAAGTGAATGTAAATTGTTAGCACTAATATCTGTCTGCCCAGGTTGCATGTACCTTCGGATTCTAATGTTTATTGTGCAACAAGAAAATGATATTCACACACATGTATTGTACCTAGACTATATTGTAACACATGTAAAATGTATGGGATTGCCTGTCGTCGGGGGGAGGGAATAAAGGGAGGAGGGAATAATTTGGAAAAATGAATACAAGGGATAATATTATAAAAAATATATATATAATAAAAAAAAGAATACATCCTCATACAGTATCATTGTTGAAGTGTATAATGATCTCCTAGTTCTGCTCATTTCACTCAGCATCAGTTGATGTAAGTCTCTCCAAGCCTCTCTGTATTCCTCCTGTTAGTCATTTCTTACAGAACAATAATATTCCATGACATTCATATACCATAATTTACCCACCCATTCTCTAATTGATGGACATCCATTCATTTTCCAGTTTCTAGCCACTACAAAAAGGTCTGCCACAAACATTTTGGCACATACAGGTCCCTTTCCCTTCTGTAGGATTTCCTTGGGATATAAGCCCAGTAGTAGGACTGCTGGGTTAAAGGGTATGCACATTTTGATAACTTTTGGGGCATAATTCCAGATTAGCCTTAGTTTCTTTATTTGTAATATTAGGGAATAGGACTAGATAATCTGTAAAGTCACAAATAACTTCTATCCAGTGTTAATCTGTAACAGCCTTTTCATTGTCACTGATGAAAAAAAAAAATAATACAAAGAAAGAATATTCCTCTCTTAGTGTCTTACTGGCTTATAAATGGTGGTGATTGGAGGCCAGTATGTTAAGTGGTTCAGCTGTTTTACCTCAGCTTTTTACCCTTTTCCCAACATGCACATATTTAAAACCTGGATTTCCCAAACAGAGTAATCTGTATTTCCGCCATCTGGTTTATACATTTTTTTAAAGAGTGAAACAGGCTGCCAAATGGTAAAGCAAGCAAGATTCTTGTTTGAAGGAAAGTCCCTTGGTATCTTGTGAAACAAAAGTACATTAGCTACTTGTATACCAGTAATAGCCCCAGAGGCTTTAATTTTTCAGGCTCATCTAGGGCCCTTTAATTAGGACAATGCAACCTACAATGCATTCTAGAGTCTGCTATAAAAACAGTCAGTTTAAGTTTGTGCATATCTATATATATATACGTATATATATAGATATAGATATAGATAGATAGATAGATAGATAGATAGATATAGATATATAGAGATATCAATACCCTCCATATATAAATTTAAACATATATATATATATATATGAAATTAGTTTCTAAAAAAAATAAAAGATTTTGTTTTCATCTTGTATTGATATGAAGACTTTCTGCTATCATCTTAGACAAGTGGTATCTCTTCATACATGAGACCATAGAGAGAATTTCTACTTCTACTTCTAATGGCAGCAAGTCTCAACAAAGATAACTAGTGAATGGAATAAATTCATTAGAACACTACTTGTTATAAAGCAAATTTGTGTCAGGCAAATGATACCTTCTATGCTAAAATTAAGAAACACACTCTGATCTTAGAATAATTAATTATCCACATTCATCTTATGTAAAAAGAATGAAAAAAATTAGATCACACAGGAGAAGTAATATTAATATTTTCAGTCTTCTCAATATTCTTTTATGAAATTATCACTACTTTTCTGCACTTCAATGAAATGAGAATTGAAAGTGGAAATTTTTTACAATGTCATTAAGTTTGACTATATTAATATCTATTTCATTTTGTCTCAAAGGTATTGGAAGGGATATGATGGCTACCTACACATATTTGAATGGCTGTCTTTTGAAAGAAAGATTAGACTTGCAGGGTGTAGCACTAGAGGGCAGAAATAGAATAAATGAATCCATGTTACATAGGGAAACAATGTGGTGTAGTAGAGAGTACTGGGCCTGGAGACAAAAAGATACAAGTTTAAATCTGGCCCGAGATGCTGGCTATGTGACGCTGGCTAAGTTACTTCACACTGTTTGCCTCAGTTTCCTCATCTGTAAAATGAACTAGAGAAAGAAATAGCAAACCACTACAATATTTTGCCAAGAAAACTGCAAATGGGGTCAAGAAGAGTCAAACATAACAGAAATGGCTGATGACAACAATGGCAAACACATAGGCAGGTTTCAGCTTAATTTAGGAAAGTTCTTTCTAACAGAGGTATCTCTCAAATGGTATCCACTTTGTGTTATCCCACAAGTTCATGCATTTTACATCACTGTAAATACTGAAACAGATGCTGAATGACCATACTTTAGAACATTTCTCAGAGCCTGCCTTCATGGAATGGAGAGTAGATTAAATGTTTTTCAAGTTCTCTTTTAACTTTGTGATTTGATATTATGGCAACTAACATCCAGAACTATCATCAAAGTATCAATCTATTCAGCTGTAGAAAATTGACTAAAATGTCTAATTTTAACAGCTTTTAAATTTTTCTGGAATCAGTGTAATCAGAGGCTTAAGAAGGAAAAGTTAAATAAAGTTTTCTTCCAAAGGGCTGATTTGGAAAGATGAAAAAAAAAAAAAAAAAAAAAGTTAGTCCTTTCTCAATTTTGGAACAACTAAACTCAAAACTTTGTTTAGCAAGAAGAATTATGCCCAAAAAGTTATCAAAATGTGCATACCCTTTGACCCAGCCGTACTACTACTGGGCTTACATCCCAAGGAAATACTAAAGAAGGGAAAGGGACCTGTATTTGCCAAAATGTTTGCGGCAGCCCTTTTCATAGTGGCTAGAAACTGGAAAATGAATGGACGTCCATCAATTGGAGAATGGTTGGGTAAATTATGGTATATGAATGTTATGGAATATTATTGTTCTGTAAGAAATGACCAACAGGAGGAATACAGAGAGGCTTGGAGAGACTTACATCAACTGATGCTGAATGAAACGAGAAGAACCAGAAGATCATTATACACTTCAACAATGTATGAGGATGTATTCTGATGGAGGTGGATATCTTCAACATAGAGAAGAGCTAATCCAATTCCAATTGATCAATGATGGACAGAATCAGCTACATCCAGAAAAGGAACACTGGGAAAGGAGTGTAAACTCTGAGCATTGTTTTTGTTTGTTTGTTTGTTTTGTTTTGTTTTGTTTTGTTTCTCTTCCCAGATTATTTTTACCTTGTGAATACAATTCTTCCTTTGCAACAACAACAACAAAATTCAGTTCTGAACATATATATTTTATCCAAGAATATACTATAAGATATTTATTATGTATGGGAATGCCTGCCATCTAGGGGAGGGGGTGGAGGGAAGGAGGGGAAAACTCGGAACAGAAGGGAGTACAAGGGATAATGTTGTAAAAAAAAATACCTATGCATATGTACTGTCAAAGAAAATGTTGTAATTATAAAAATTAATAAAAAAATTTAAAAATTGAAAAAAAAACAATTTTATTCCATTTTTTTCATGTTCCATAATTGCTGAGGTCTTCTACAATCAAGGGGCATCTACTTTGTTTCCAATTCTTTGCTTTTATAAAAAAATTCTAGCACAAATATTTCTCTCCATATATTTTTAAAAAGTTAATTATTCTTCCTAGGGTATGTGTCTAGTAGTAAAATGTCTGATAAAATCCATGAGCATTTTAATAATTTTCTTCATAGAATTCCACATAACTTTCTGATATGAATAAACCACCAGTTTCACAAGTCCACCAATACTGAACTGTGTTTATCTTTACATAATCTTTCTAACATTGACTATTTCCACATTTTTCCATCTTTGGCAAAATGTTTAATCTTTGTCAAGCAATAAGTCTTTTGATGTCTGGTAAGGCACATCATTTTCCTGAACTTTGACAATAATTTAGAAGTCCATAATGTATTTCCTTGTGACTATTCTGAATACAACCTGCTGGCTATTAAAGGATTGGAAGGTTTTCCCATTATATGCCCATAGACTATTTGTCCATTTAGTAAAGTTCTATAAGAAATTTGACAGTCCATTTGAGAAACATTGGGAATAAGATCCGTGCATCATGATTACATAGAACATCCAAGTTCTCTTAGTTATGTGGAGATTGTTCCAATTTTAAATATGTGATTTAATTTATGAATTCACTAAGTTAAAATTTTTGTAAAATTCATATTAAAATTATAATAAAAATGGAAATTTTGATGATTCACATGGGACAATAGTATCTAATACAAGATTGCATATAGTTAAAGGTTAATTCTATAATGTAGAATATAAGTTAATAGGAACTCAGAAGAGAATGAACTTAGCTGAAGTTAGAAAATTCTTAAATCAGTTTAATAACGGCTAATGTTGAATAATCATCCATGCATATGTTTAGAAAAATAAAAAGATTTAATAAAAAAAAAGAAATAATAATGGCAAGAAATATACCAGAGGTTCTCAAAGTATCATCCAGGAACCCTCAAGAGTTTCTGGGATGTTGCCTGAGTCTTATGAGTTTTAAAACTATTTGAATAATAAAATAGAAAGATTTGATTTCTAAGAAAGTAAAGATCAAAAGCTATATCATAAAAATCAAAAACTTTTGGTGGGAGTATGGTTCCAATAATTTTTAACATTATAAAGTGGTACTGAAGATAAAAGAATTTTAGAACCACTGTTGTAGATCACTGTCAAGAAAAAGAAAGGGATCTGGAATTTAGAAAAATGATCCAATTTTGTGGAAATAAATGTGATATAAAAGTATAAAAAATTCTTAAATCATAAGACCCTAAAAGAATTTGATTATATATTACATACACATATCACATATTATATATTACAGTTATATATTATATACAACTACATAGTATATAGACTATATGCAAAGTCAAAGATCAAAAAATGATCCTTTTATTAGATTAAAGTCACAAGTATGGAGTATTTAGGAGAGATGACCATGTAAACAAATGTGAAGGAAGACATGGAAGATGACAAGAGACTTCCACTAAAATAATGTTTCTTTGTTTCCAGACTCAAGGCTGAGGTGGAAGATAACCATATAGTCCCCCTTTCTTATTTTTCTCCCCTATTCTGGACAATCTTTATCTTTATTTTTTCTATACTAGAAAGAAGAAGAAGAGAAGACAGAAAGAAACAAGAAAAAAAGGAGATAATAAAATTAGGTTGAGAATAAGAGGGAAAAGTGGAAAAGATAAATTTTATATATATATATATATATATATATATTTATAAATATATATATGTACACACACATATATATAAGTATTTTTCATCATTTATATTTTTTACATATCTCCAAGTTTGTTTGGTTTTTTTTCCATTCACTTTATTTCTTTTCAATGTTGCTATATTCTGGCCAACTGGTCTACCTGAGTTTCTTGATCTCAGCTTTGTGTTTTTAGTCTTTATGTCTTAAATTAAATTATCCCTTATGAATATAGTCCCTCTAACTTCTGTCTTTTGGGTTATAAGCTACCTTCAAGCGTCACCTAAGGTCTTACATACTTTATGAAGTTTATTCCAAATTTTGCAAATTGTTTTTCTTCCTTTCTTATTACAGATTGTATCCCTTAGTAAAATAAAAGATTATTCAGAATGAAAATTATTTTGTTTTTAGCCTTGTCTTCAATGTCTTACAATAAGACAGTCTTTTTTTAATATATAGGTGCTTAATAATTATGCACTGACTGTGCTAACAGGATGAAAATATAGAAAATATGTTATAAAAATGTAAAAAGAAACAAAAGCAGCTAAAATTTTCATGAATAATTGGACATTTATATAGCTGACATCACACATGAAGTAATGAAAGAAAAAGATAGAATGACATATGTAAAGTTATAAAAATATATAGTTTGGAAAAGTACTAGGAGATAATAGGAAATAACATGGTCAATGCCAGTAATGGATTTCAGTTATTTTTATTTTATTTTATTTTATTTTTAGGCTGGGGTTAAGTGACTTGCCCAGGGTCACACAGCTAGGAAGTGTTAAGTGTCTGAGACCAGATTTGAACTCCAGTCCTCCTGAATTCAAGGCTGGTGCTCTATCCACTGTGCCACGTAGCTGCCCCTGGATTTCAGTTATTAGTGACAAATATGTATAATGTGAGAACCAAAAATGATCAGCAAAAGATCAATTCCTGTGGAAGCATTATTTTTTGTTTGTATAGAAAGAGGAATATGTAAATATTTGTAAAAAAAATAAAATAAAGCATAATTTTTAAAATCCATAGATTTTTGTTTGTCTCCTCTGACCTTTAATCTCACAACTAATGTCAGGGATGAGATATTATAATTCATATACTGCCTATCTAATATGTTCTATAAATCTATTTTTAAAATTTATTTATCAGTATCAAATTGTATTCTTAAAATAAAATCCTTTGGAGATATTCAAAATGAGCCCTTTTCTCTTCTAAATAAAAGTATGTTGATGGTCTTGCCTGAAGGAAAAGATTATAGATGAACATAACTTTCTCCAGGTTACTAAGGATGCTATGAACCTGTGATCCCATGATAGTTTTGTCCATAACAGGAATAGTTGTTTAGATTTACTAAATGGAAATAGAAGATTTATGCCCTATTGGGGGAAAGTCATCTGATTTATAGCTACCAAGTTTGTATGTGTTAAATCATACTGAAGTATATAAAATATATTTTTAATTTTTATTGAGTAGGGAATTGGTCATCCAAATTAATGTCTTTACCAGAAGCATAAATTCCAAAAGACATTTACAGCAAGTGTATATACCATTTAATGTTTGAGATAGATTGATCATCACTACATCCCCCATCAGTGTCAAGTAAACTAGGAACGTCATGGTGCACTCACACTGTGACTATAAACTTGAGTTGTTATGATTGTTGGTAACAGTTGTATTTTAAACTATGAACAAGAGTTATTTTTACATAATGATTCATACATTTCCCTAACAATTGATTTTGAAGGCCCTGTTGCTTCCATGCCTGATGGCATGTAAATATCTATCCATGTTACAGCTTGAATATATTCATTTATTATTGGAGTATCTATACTTATCACCTTGTTGTAAACAAATGTGGGCAAGTTATGGAGAAAAAATTTTATTCCCACAATAAAATCATGAGTCTCATATAAGTTTAAAAAAAGATCAATTAATAATCAAGCATTTATTAAGTCCTTACTATATAGTAAACTAGGTGGTGAAGGGAATATTTCTTTCTCCTTTGAGAAGTTTCCAATACAGTTGGGAAGATGAGATTCACATGGGACAATAGTGTACACTACAAGGTTGCATAAAATTAAAGATTAATTCTATAACATGTAGTATAAGATAATAGGAGCTCAGAGGAGTTGGATCAATTAGGGAAGACATTAACAATGTGATACTTGAAATGGGCCTTGAATGATGTATAACATTTGAATAGGAAGAGGAGAAAAGAAAAAAAAAACAAACAAACAGGGAAGTGAGGATAAGCATGAAAAAGGTAACTGTGAAGTGTCCTTACTCTAGTTAAGGATATGGTCCAGAAAGAATAATGAATAAGGTTGCAAAGATAAGCTATGTCTAGATTATAAAAAGCACTTGATTCAGTAAAACAAACAAACAAACAAAAAAACCCAAAACAAAAAAAAAACAAAAAACAAAACCAAAAAACACCATCAATAACAAATTTGCACTTGATTCAGAAAAAAGAGAAAGTACTAAAATTATAAAAGATTATGTGAGATACATGAATATCCTACCAGATTTAAGAGGCACAGCATGATAGGGAGTACTATATAGACAGATAATTAAATAAATATGGAAATTTAGGGGAAAAGTATAATAGGAAAAATAGGAAAAAAGTATAAAATTTATGTTGGACAGTAAGCAAAACAGGCCAAAAACCAGGGATCTAAGTAAGCAAGATTAGGGTTAGAAAATACACAGTTAAAAAGGCCAAAGGAAGGGTACATTATAAATCTCAGAAGCTAGCACATATGAAAATAAATAGGCATCAAAAATAAATGTTCCAGAGAATGAATGTGTCTTTGGATGGGGATAAAGAAAGAATAGTCAAATTTTGCTTCAGAAGTGAATGTAAATCTCCTGATTATAATAATATAGAGACATTCTATAACCGGCAATCAGATACCAAAGTCAACTAAGTGTAGTGACAAAGTGACAAGAGTCAACTTGTATAGGTGCAAGTTAAAGAAAAAAAAAGTCATTTTTAAGCCAACTAATCAGTTTAACAAAAACATTTATTAAGTATCTTTATGCATCAGGCACCATATTTTTAGGGTTATAAAGGCAAAAGAATGGTTCTTGCCCTCAAGCAGGTTATATTATAATGAGTGAAACAACATGCAAAGAATTACATGCATATAAAACATTCAGTGATAAAAGGAAATAATTCCAATAGAAAGACCCTAAAAGTTGGGGTATTTGGGGGAAAATACATTTTACATAAAGTGATATTTAAGCTAAATTCTGAGGGAAGCTAGAAAAGACAGGACTCAGATAAAAACCTATTAGGCATGAAAGACAGCTGTTAAAAAAAAGTCAGGAGATGGAAAGTCATGTATGAAAAAGAGAAAGCAGACCAATGTTGATAGTTCATTAAGTTTATGGAGGAAAGTAAAAAGTAAAAATACTGGAAATGTAGGAAGGGATAAAATAAAGCAAAGGGCTTTAAAAATCAGAGGACTTTTTATGTGATGCTTCAAGAAACATGCAGTTTATTGAGAGTTTTGGAGGAGTATGTGTCATAGTTACACTTGCTTTTTAGGAAGTTTACTTCGATAGTTGAATGGAATGGGTAGGGAATAGAGACAAGGAGATGTATTGGAATCTTTCTTCTCTTATCTAAGAAGAATTCACTAATACAATAAACTAAAATAACCTTAGTTTAATTTGCCTTTGTATTTCTTTTCCTAGACATATTTCTTTGTCATTAAGCACTCATCAATTGTTCAGGTAGCATTTATTAGGCACTATTATGTGCTAGGTACTAAGAAAGGCACTGGAGTATAAAGAAAGGCACAGAACAGTCCATTTTTTCAAGGTATAGTGTAATGAAGGAGAAAACATGTAAACACAAGTATGAACAAATGATATGAGAAATAAACTGTATATTGTCTCGGAAAAAGGGTCTAAGATTAAAAAAGAATTGGGAAGACTTCTGACAAGAAGTAGGATTTTAGTTGAGAGTTGAAAAAAGCCAGAGAATCCGGAAGTTCATAGCTGAAGAGGGAAAGCATTCTAGGTATGGGAGACAGTAAAAAAGTTTGGAGGTGGGAGATGAAAAGTTGTATTTAACAGTTAGCAACAAAGCAAGTATCACAGAATGGCAGGATACATCTAAGAAAGTAGGGTGAAAAGAGAGGCAAGATTTAGATTGTCAAGAGTTAGATTTACAAATTAAACAAGACTTTATATTTGATCTTGTAGTAAAAGGAAGCCACTGGGATTTATTGAATTGGGAAGGAGAATGATCTGGTCAAATCTGTATTTTAGGAATGTCAGTTGGAGAGAAGCATTCTTAGAGTGAGTAGATATTGAGGGAGTTAGACTGACTAGGAAGTTATACAACAGCCTAAATATGAAGTGATGAGATACTGCATGTGAGGTATTCTGTTAAAGAAAAAAAGAGGGAAGTATATATGAGAGATATTTCTAAGATATTTCTTCCAAAAAGATTGGAAATAGAAGAATGGGGTTAATAGTGGTGAACTAAATAGGATGTCTGGATTGGGAGCCAGAGTGACTGGGAAAATGGTGGTGCTCTTTACAACAACAAAATTAAGAAGAGGGGTAGGTCTGAGAGAAAATATGAGTTAAGTTTTGGATATGTTGAGGGGCAGCTAGGTGACGCAGTGGATAGAGCATCAGTCCTGAAGTCAGGAGGACCTGAGTTCAAATCTGTTCTCAGATGCTTAACACTTCACACTTCCTAGTTGTGTGACCCTGGGCAAGTTATTTAACCCCATTGCCTTATCAAAAATAAATAAATAAATAAAAAGGTTTGAATATGCTGTTTTAGGTATGAGATTAAGTAAAGCAAATGACTTTTGAAATAACAGTAAATGATGAGTGAATCTAAGTTTAACTCCCTTATACTATATCAAAATTGCAAGAAATGCATCCCAAAGAGTAAAAGTAGGAAAGTAAACAATAAAGAAGAGATAGGAAAAATTCATAGCAAGAAATAAAGAATAACAGACATTTAAATAATGCTTTAAATTAGCAGAACTTTACATAAGATTTTTTTTTAATTTGAGTCTTAGAACAACATTGTGAAAAAAAGTTCTAATTGCTATCACTATTTTCAATGGGAAAATTGACACTTGGTGGGATTAAATGAATTTCTCATGGCCTTACAGCTAGTAAATGTTAGAAGTGAGATTCAAATACAAAATTTTACTATTCCTAGTTCAATATAGTCTCTGTTTTGTCTATTGAAGAAATCTAGAATTTTCTGATCTACTCTGCCATCTTCCCAGAATTCCTTCTGAAGAAAACAAAAAGGAAAATAAACAGAAATAAATTTGAAGAAAATAAGTATCTTTCAGTGTTTTTAAAAGATCTAAATATTTCAGATAGGAGGGGAAATAACTAAAAGAATTACAATTAGACACTCAGTAGAGATAATGTTGTTTATAGATGTAACAAATTATTACTGTGTTGCAAAGAATGACAAATAAAAATAATTCAGAGGAAAAGTGAAAGATTTCTATGAAGCGCTAAGAGCAAAGAAATCAGAATCAGGATACTAATATATGTGGCTAAAACAATGCAAATGTGAATAATGCTAAAAAGAAGAAGAATTCAGATCAAATAAATTGACCAGTATTAATTCCAAAAAGTTGTTATAATACTCTTCCTTTTTATTGAAAAAAGTAAATCTTAAATGCAAAATGTCATGTTTGCTTTATACTTCAAATACTTTATTAAATAGTTTTGCTTACCTATGTTTTTTTTAAAAAGGATATTTTATTGGTAAAGCTATTTGTGATTGTTGTGTCAACAAGAATTATTAAGTATTTAAACAATAAATGCAAAGGCCGTATTAGGATTAAGAAACAAGAAAAAGAATTGAAGCAAAGCTATATTACTTATGAATTTATAATGAAGAATGTTTTTTGAGCATAAGATAAAAGGAATTGGGCCTAAGTTTTCCTTTTGTATGATAAAAAACAATAGGCTTTTGTGTCACAACTAGAACTTCGGGAGAAAAACCAAGAGATAGACCATGGAGGGATTTTGACAATGACTGATGGAAGACTTTGGCATTATATTCACTTGTTGTTATTAATAGACCTCTTATCTACTGATACTATTCCTGAATACATTTTCCTTTCTTTAGAAAAATCCATTCCAGTTTTATTTTCTATGTTTTTTGCACTAAATCTTAGTTTTTATTAGTAACCTTTCATCCTAATCTCTGATGCCTGCTGTCTTACTGGGATTTACCTCAACCTTTTCCTTCAATTTACTATGCTTAATCTGCCCACACTTTCTGTTATGCCCTCTGAAACTCCTGTTCCATAATTAACAATTTTCAACTCGTTTTATATCTCTTCTCATGTTCCTCCAATCTTTAGGAATTCTTAAAGAGCTTTAACCTTTGATGATACTACATTAGTGGCCATTCTTGGAAACAATGGAGTTGCACCTTTTCTCATTTCTCCCAATTCACTTGTCCTGAGTTGAAATATTACTTAGCCCTCATTACTACATTGAAACTCTCATGCTACCTCAATTTACAAGTCATCTTTACCAAAGAATGCAGATCCTGGTTGTTATTGCCAATTTCTAAATAAACCATCTATTAAAAAAAGTTTAATTTTATCTCTTCATTACATATCTTTATTCTTTCCATTCCTTTCACTTACCTCATTTTGATTAATGGTATTTCCAGAATTATGTCAAATAATAATTGAGTAGAAGATCAATGGGACAGTGGAGCAGTAACACTGCTTTACTGATATACTTACTGTGAAAACTTGTAATATTTTTATTGCCTATGATGCTTATTGTTTGTTTTAAATAGATATTTTATTACATTAAAATAGTTCTACCATGTATATGCTTTTTAGAACTTATCATTAAAAAGTATCATTTTCAAGATACACATGAGATTTTGTTCATTTTTGACTTTAATATGATTACTTAAATCAATTGTTTTCATTCTTGAATCTCTAGTATAAATCCAACTTGGCCACAGTGCATGATTTCTTATATGAATCCCTATAGGCTGTTTGACAAGATCTTTTTCTAATTGAATTGATATTTACTAATCACATTGAGCTGTGGTGGCCTATACTTTACCCTTCATTGGTTTTAGGATGAAGGCTGTATTTGACATACAAATGAAATTTGGTAACATGCTTTCTCATTCTTTCACAATTATTTGTATATTATTTATAATAATTGTTCTTTAAAAGTTTGATAGAATTCTAGTTTTTTTTTCTATTAACAATTCTATTACAGTTATTTCTAATTCTTTCTCTGAGATTAGATTACTTGATCTTATTCTGGTTTGGATATTTAGAATTTCTGAAAGTATTTTTTCTACTTCTTTTGTGTGTTCAGCTTTGTACATAGCTTCTATGTACTTGAGATTTACAATGTTATTTTTCCCAGTTTTGTTGCATGTTCACCTTGTTTGTTTGATTTTTTGTTGACTTGATCTTTCTGCTCTCTTCTTTTGTATCAGGATGACAAAAACAACATCACTTTTATTAGTCTTTTCAAAGAACCAACTTTTTAATATTATTTATGATTGTTGTAGTTTTGGGGGGTTTTCAGTTAATCTTTCTTTCAAATTCTTTTTCTTCTGTCCTTTATTTATATTTATTTGTTAACTTTCAATTTTTAAAAAACATAGTTCATTAATTAATTTTCTTCCTCTCTACATTATCATAGTACATGTTAGCAATACAGTTTTGTTTTGTTTTTAAACTGAGGACTGCTTTAACATAATACCAGAAATTTTGGAATAAATTGTCTCATTTTTATTTTCTTTCCCATAATTATTGATAATTGCAATGATTTGTTCTTTGACCTACTCATTGTTTATGATTTCATTGTTTTCTCCATTTGGATCTCTTTCCTTTATTTGCAATTCAGAGTTTATTGCTATTTTTTTTTTTTTAGTGTATTATGGTGTATAAATGGTTTACTATATCTATCTTTTTATATTTATTTGCAATTTCTTTGTGAATAAAAGACAGGCAATTAAAAAAATTCTCTGGTGAGGTTTATCATCATGGATTCAAGTTTTTTCTATTCTGATGATTATTTTTTTTTATCATGCAGGCCATAATTCTATTTCATTTTTTCTCTCTCTAAACCATTCAGGATCAACCTGGTATATTTCCTTGCTCCTCAAGCTTCCACAGGATTCTTTGCCTTATCATTTCAATTCATTTCCCTTTGTATTGCAAAAATTATTATAGATTATATACTAATTTAGATTATCATGGATATATTTTCCTATCTTTTACTAATATCCTCCCTGTTGGCTTATCAGTTTGTACTCAATATCTTTAATTGATTTTTCTTCCTCCTGAGATATTTGGTAATTTTAGCTTTTCTCTCTATATTCCACAATAATTTACTTCCTGTTCCTTTCACCTTTAATGATAGATCCCCACATTACTAAGATTCTCAGCTACTTGCCATCCTGCATTATTCATATTTCACTAGCCTCAATTTCTAATTGAAATCATCCATGGGGAGATATAATTTCCCCCAGCTAGATTATAGCTTCAAATATGTGGACCAAATATACCTATGATACCATCTATCCCTGATCCCTTTTACCCTTATCCTTAGTTCTTTGGCTGATTGCTGTCACAGCACAGAGTGATGATACACTGCAATCACATTCAGTGCAAATGTTTGTTGTTAAATTTTCCATGGTATAGAGAGAAGGAAGTCAAGGAAAGTTTTATTTTTTTAAAAGCCAGTGGTGTAGGTCTACTTGTATAATTATATCAGAAGGTGATGACTGGTGGGGGAAGGAACTCTGAGTAATGACATCAGGGATCAGGGAATCCCTCTTCTTAGTTTATCCAGTTGTTTCCTTGTTCTTGGTATCTTAGAAGATACCAAGGAGATAATTAATATTTTTTTCATTTTGTCTCATTATTCTTACTTTTTCAAGTTTTGAAATGTCATGAGGATGGAAGAAAGATACTGTTCCTATATTTTGTTGATCCTGTAATACAGAAGTAATTTCTTACTTTTTAAACATCTATTTCATCTTGCCCTTAAAAATGAGAGCATTGATTTCACTGTTTCATCTTTAAAAAATAAACTTATTCACCTTTCTTGTTTATTAGTTTGAAGTGCTTACAATTTAAATGATGTGATTTTTTTTTCATTAATGATTCAAGCATCTTTCTTTTCTTAAAGGCCATTCTTTTTTCATTGATGAGTAATTAAGCTCAATTGTGCATTATACCTTAGGAGGTTTCATCCTTATATTCTTTAGTTTTTAGAATACAATATTTGAAGTCATCTAAATTTTTGTAAATATAGAGTAATCTTGGATTTTATTTTTCTTCATATTTGAAAACATTTTCCCTAACCTTTTTTTCTTTAAGAAACGGGCTTGAAATGTTAAAACTACATAATTTGGAATTTCAAGTTGGAGATTTCCTGTTTCTCTCAATTGGTAATTAATGTTCAGGTTAGCTTTCTGGAAGACTTCAGGATCAGCCCAAGTCCTTGTTCTTAGTGGAGGAGTGAAGGAGTCAGGACCAGGAGGCTGGTCAAACATTCATTTCCAGTCTTTCTCAGTCCTAAGATACCTTAGCACAATTACATCATTATAGTACATTGAATATGTGTGAACTAGAGAACAATCATCTCATCAATTGCATTGAGTTAACACCTCTTTTCAAGTATACTTCTCCAAAGTTCTGAAATAGAAGCTTACCATGTGATAGAAGAGTTTGATTCTTCAGGTCAAGAAAAAAGAAAATATACTCCTTTTAACCTGGAAATTATCAAAGATCTGAAAAAAGGTTGCACTCTTTATGGATCTATATCATCTTATGGTAAGGTGTTCTGGATCCCTATTGATGGGAAATCTATAGCAAGGAGAGGTTTAGAACCTGGACAAAACATGAGCAAATTGCTGTTGCTGCTATCAAAGCATCAGGAACACTTCCAGGAAGACAATATAGAGGGGAAGCTTTCATGAAATTAGTGAAAGGTCCAAATGAACCCTTTGCTGATTTTGTGGGATGTCTAGAGAAAACTGTTATATGAACTATTGGTGAAAATGCAGCAACAGGAATTATGATAAGACAACTTGCTAAAGAAAATGCTAATGTGGTTTGTAGAAGAATTATATTAGGACTACACGAGAATGCTCCTTTAGAGGGGGTCATAAGACACTGTGTCACAGTGGACACAAATATCTTTTATAGCCAGGCTATGATGTAGACTTCCCAAGATGTGAACATGGGAAGACAGGGTCTCTTTTGGCAAGGGACTTCCAGAGAGACTCATCAGTGCTTTCAATGTGGTAAAGTAGGGCATCTGAAAGCTCAATATTGGCATAGAGACAGAGTGAGAAAACAGGGTGGGAGAAGAAGACCCAAAATCCCAAGTCCAAAATGCAACAGAGGCTTCCATTGGGCATCAGAATGTAGATTGACTCAGGGAAAAGGGAAGAGGGGCCCACCTCCAGGGCCCCAGGCAAAAAACACTTGGGGCATGAAGGCATTGAGGTTACACCCAGAGAGTCTTGGAAATTCAGTACTCCTACATGATCAATCAGCTGAGAAGCAATCTGATTGGAGAAAGGGATTATAACTGGGGAGAAAAGAGTTGTATGCAGCTGGGACTACTGAGATATCTCCTGGAGAGGTGAAATCTGTTCCTCTCTGGCTTATAGATATCTTGTCTCCAAGCACAGTACAGACAAGCTTGACCATTTCACCTCCTGAGAGTGCTTACAAAACAGTGTCCATCCATACAGTGTTATGGGAAACTGGGGGATGTGTGGATAATATCCCAGTTACTAACTAATACAGGTAGACAATGTGTGACTTATCACCTAGGAGAAGTAGTAGCATCAGTTTAGTGATACAGACTCCTAATAGGCAATCTGGTGATATTTATCCAGATTTTGACTCTCAGCAACAGAATCCAAGAATATTCTAGACTTTAGCTGCTACAGCTGATAATCCTATGCTCACTATCTATGTAAATAGCATACCCCTCTGAGGATTGGTAGACATGAGTGCAGATTGTACAGTCATTAGAGATGCCAATTGGCCCAAACATTGGCCAAAGATTAAGGCAGACACATTTATGTCTGGCATAGAAGGATCAATAGCAGCTGAATTTAGTGCTACCCCTTTGAGATGGACATTTGAAGGACATTTTACTCCTTTTGTAGTTGAAAAAATCCCCATCGATCTGTGGGGAAGAGATATCTTACAACAGTTAGGATTACAAAAGAGTACTTTGGCTTTTTAGGCAGGGCTGCTGTTGAAGGCCTACCTGCTCTCACCTCTTCCCATTCAATGGAAAACTGATACACTAGTGTGGGTAGAACAGTGACTCTTAGCTAGTGATGAGCAACTTGACCAAGGACACTTACAACCTTCTTCTAAGTCCTTGGAATTCCCCTGTATTTATTGTAAAAAAGAAATCTGGAAAATGGAGGTTGTTGACTGATTTAAGAAAAGTAAATGAACAGATGGAAACTATGGGAAATTCTATGTAAATGCCTCTGGGCTAGCTCTGCAGAAAAACCAAGTTTTGCACTTACTTGGGTTAATCCCTGGCCTGGGGTTTACTTCAGATATTCTTGGGTTGTACCTGGAGAACCTTTGTTCTGCCCCAAGTCTTCTTGGTTTTTCACTAGTCGCTGTTTGCCCTGAGGCACAAATTTGTTCAGTTTGTGCAGGCAATCAGAAGAGCTTGAAATTTACTGACCTACTCCATCATCTTCCTAGAATCCTCCTCAGATCTATGATTTTTAATTGTTCTTTCTGCATTCTTTCTTCAGTCACTTTATAAATCACTACATCTAAACAAGGTCAGACAATAGAATTGCTATTTTTTTTCAAAGTTTCCTTTTATTTTTATTTTTCTGTTTTTGAATTTTAAATCTAACATTTATTTCCTTAAGTCCTCTATTTTAGGGAGATTTTTCTCTCTTGTATTCTGTGTTATCTATGCCTGTCCTTTTTTTTTTTTTTCCTTTGAGGGATTTTGATTTCCAATCTCATTTTCATTCAAACTCCATGTTTTATGATGTTTATATTTACTTTTAGTCACTTAATTATTTCTTTACTCTCCTTTTTATCCCAGCAGGAGAATGGGTGATTGATTAATTTATCTTTAAGCATTTTTTATTTTTATTTTATTAGATTCAAATTTTGGAAGTTATTTCAGAAAGAAATAAGTTTTGCACTTTTTTCTGTCTCAGTTAATGATTGGGAATATAGCTTCTGTTCTGTTTGAGATTGTTAGGGTATGGGAAGTATGCTGAAAACAAATACTTTGCCATTTTGCTGATTATGAGATGTTAATTTCCCTTCTCTAATGTTCTAATGAATTCAGCCTAAATTTCAGTCTAAAACAATGACAGAGTTATGTCACAAAGTCCATTTTGACTTGAGGGCTATGTAGTATATATAGATAATAGAGAATTAAAATTTTATTCATCAATTCTCATAAAATGTTCTCAAAATATTATTTTGTTTACTTTCACAATGCCTGGCATATATTGCTAATGCCAGCTAGTTTTTCAGACTGGAAAAGTAAAAACCAAAATCACATAGTCATTTAATTGATGATACTAACTTGGTTTTGTATTCTCTTGCTCTATTAAGTTTGGAATAGTTTTCTTCAATAACTGAATGACTGGCAAGTGAATGAGTGATTAAACTTATTCCACTTGGAACCCTTAAGTGAACTCTAAGCAAGGAGTAAAAAAGGCAAAAGAATAACTTTAATGTAACGAAAAACATCCCAACCATTTGTATATAAAATGTATTACTTCAGGAATTAGTGAGTTACCTTTCATTGGAGGTCTACAAGTTAATGTTGAACAACCACTTGCTGATTATGTTATGGAATGAATTACTTCTCAACTATGTGTTAAGATTGATGGCTACTACACTTGCAGCACAAAAATTCTATGTTTCTACAAAATGCTCAAATCTTTTATAGAAAAGGAAGTAAGAGGCATTTAACTCTCTTAGCGTATGTTTGGCAATATTTGGTTACTATTATTTTTCCAGCTGCATCTTTACTCTTAATAGAACCATCATGTTTATAAAGAGTAAACCAGTATTAGCGCAGAATTTATACTATGGATTAATGCCTGCCATTTGAGTTTCACTGCTCACTGCCATTTCCATTTAACAAGAATGGGACTGAGGAAGGGCAGCTTGAATACTAATTTTCTTTTTGGTTAAAGAGTTGGGTCTGATAGACTTTGAAACTTTTGCTAACTGCAACTGCAGTGTCTATGAATTTAAAGAATATGCATACTATTTTCATATCCTATTGAAATAGGATAAACAAAATCCAGAGTGTCCTATAGTTTAAAGAGTCAGATTTGAGCTTGGAAATTCTATCTTCTAATGTCTACTAAATTCTTCTTTTGATACTTGGTAGATTTATGTTTCCATTAGTGTGGGAATTCTTTTAATTAATGCAGACCACAAACTGCCTATGACAATGGTTCTTGACTTGGTGCCCATAGATTCTTAAGGTGTCTGTGGATTAGATTTCAGTGCATTTGAAAACTTGGATGGAGAAAGAAAATCTACCTTCTTATTTTCAAGAACTTTTAACTGAAATTTGGCATTTTCTTTAAATATGACTAAAAAAAATTATTCTAAGAAAGGGTCCAGAGAAAACTGACAAAGGGTCCATGATAGGAATGCTAAGAATGCCTTTTCTGTTTTGTAAAGGATCTTTAAGAATACACTTGGCTAAAAAATGTATCACTGCCAAGCCAAACAGGTGATGAACCACTTCGAACGTAACTAGGCTAGTCCTTTTGTGATGAACATAACCTAAAAATATGTAGAATTGTAGAATTGGGAAATGAATAGGAATTTTAGAGGTTACATAATATATCCATATTTCCTAATTTTGTAAAACATAAAATGTATCTTTTCAATGTGTGCTTTTATGTAATTCTTTACTAAAGCACAATTTGCCTATTTGTTAATTTCTATTGAGTTTAATTAAATCAGTAGATTCCAAATATTTACTAAATGCTTCTAAAAGAAATTCACACTCATATGGATAGAGTGCCAGACTTGGAACCAGAAAGTCTTGAGTTCAAATATAGCCTTATACACTTACTTTCTGTGTCACTATGGGCAATTCATCTAATTTTCTCAGCCTTAGTTTCCTTATCTATAAAATGAAGACAATAATAGTACCTATCTGCACGTTATTATGAGTTCTAAATGAAATAATCTTAAAATTGCAGGTAAATGCTAAATTCAACAGGATGAATTTAAAGTTTGTATTCAATAATTTCCACTCTTAAGATTTTTCAATCTTTTATTTGCTTTGTAATATTAAACCTTTTCTGCTTGTTGCTTGCTTCTATGACAGCCTCTCATCCAGTTGCCTGCCATTAGGTGCTAATCTATTGACTATGGACACTTAACAAGAACAGGACAAATGCAGAATCTATTTGATTCCTATAGATCATTGTTCCCTAGAGTAAATATCCTGTTCTTTCAATAAACTCTGAACTTATAATGTCAAAGTAGATTCCAAAGCACCTGCTACTTCGTGGCTTACAACCACTGAAAGCTTGTGAACAGGCCATTCCCATCAGTGTTTTAAGATGATTAGAGTGCTGCATTTTCTAGATAGAAACAGGTAGTCAACTAGGGTGTTTATTCACTGAAGGTCAGACTTTTGTATTATGAAACTTCTAGCAGATGTGATAAGCAGTAAATTGCAGATCTATCACTTTTTTTTTTCTTCCAGAAGGAGCTTGTGTATAAAAGCAGGGGAATACTGCCTTACTTTGATTTATGGCCTACTTTTTGACCAACTCTTATCAGGTTCCCACAAGCCCCTTTCAGATGCAGCTCATGTCTGAATGACAATAGACAAACCAGTGACATTATGCACCAAAATCTCTCTCTGCATTCTAGACACCTAAGATTACATCTGGGGTATTGATTTATTACTGCCTTTTTTCCCCCCACAGGGACCAGTTTGCTCAGCCTGAACAAGATAGACTATTATTAAACTGAGCAAACAACTCCATGTGAACTTGGTGAAAAAATAATCATTCGCTCCCACCTTTCTAACACTCTAGGCTCTGAAGGAAATACTGGTGCTAAAATATTCAGCCTATTCATTTGTCCCCATGTGACTCCTCATTAGGGTTTGCTTAGATGATGGCCCCAGTAAGTATGCAAAATAAGATAAAATGGGCCTTTGGTGGGAGTTGGTCCTCCCCAAGTGTCTCAGGATGTTGTAACACAATGTGCTTCTTTTTATGAACCACACTGAAATGATTACAAATCTCTGCTTTGCCTTGTATTTCTGAAACACCTACTGTATCTGCAGCAATGAGATTTTATGACAGCGTTAACAGTTTCTGCAAAATTTATATGTTGTACCAGTAGATCATTTTGGGGAGTGATATAAATTTTACGGCACATCAGAGTTTTATATCTCCTACAAATGCCTGACGTAGGATTCACATTAAGCAGCCCCAAATCTACCCACGGCTCTCTATTCTTCTGGGTATTTATGTTTGCTGGGCAAAGAGGCCCTTCCTTCAACACTTTGCACTTTACAAATGATCATTCCTGCTCCCTCCTCTTACCTTTCAGTTTAAAGTCCTTTGGTCTGACTATCTGTCTACTAGAGACTTACCCCACCCTCATAATTTACATAGTTCCCAATAAAGAGGGATTTTTGAAGGGGGTGATGGTAGAGGAAGGGAGGGCTATAATGGGGAGCATAATCAAACCAAGCCAGATATAGAGAATTCTAAATAAATGTCATTGTCAAAGATGTATAGGGTGGGGTGGGGAAATGAGATTGCCCTGGAAGAATTAGGAATGTACTATTATTTATAGTATTAAAAAAGAAAGATAAAGGGCTATTTGACATCCAAGTCTGTTATGGACTAAATTACCAACACTCAAAAAATGGGCAGCATACTATATTCTTTTAGGGGGTCTGGAAGGTTGAAAATAATTTACAGCAACTGCTACTGCCATCACTACCTCCATTTACATAGTGTTTTTCAGGTTTGCAAAACACTTTACAAGTATTAATTAATTTTATACTCAAAACAAAGCTGGGAGATAGGAGCTGTTATCATTCCCATATTATCCATTCAGAAATTTAGACAGTCAAAGGTTAAATGAATTGTCCAGGGTAAGTTATCCAACTGGTAACTGTCTGAGTCTAGATTTGAACACAGATTTCTTAACTCCAGATCCAGAACTCTACTACCCACAATTTGGCCTAGATGTTATTCTATTAAAATTCTTCTTCCTTTTAAAACTAAATATCCATGTAAACTCAGATTTTCTTCATATACTTTCAACCATAAAAAAATAACAGAACAGATTGAATGTAGAAGCAGATATGAGAATACAGCTGTCTTCTTTTAAGGCAGACATTAAAAAAGAGTTGCAAAATTATATAAAGTAATCCTCTTTTCAAGTTGAAATAGTTAAAATAATTTTTTCATAAAAAGTTATATATGATAACATGTAATATGTTTAATATTGTTAAATGAATTAATATTTTCTAAAAATTAGCCATTTTAATTTTTAATATGCAGTTACATTTTCAGATGAGATCATTCTAATATTACTTTAATTTTTATTGTATCACATCTTACTATCATATCTTCTTTGTTACAAGAGACCCCACATGAAGTGAAAATAAAGTATAAATGTATGCAATGCAAAAACAAAATAAATGAATAAAACAAAAGTGATCAAAATGTTAATGTGATAAACATTGACAGATTATAACTTATATAGACAAAATCTTTAGGGTGCTCAATAATTTTTAATAGTATAAAGGAGTGCTGACATAAAACAGTTTGATTATTACTGAGCTAAATTTTAGATATGAATAACAATAAAGTATATGACATACCATCTGGTCAACTTTCCTCAATTTAATGATAAGGAAGCTGATATTCAGTAAAGAGCAAATGACTTATCTATAAGCATATTTTAATAGAAGAACCAGTGTTTCAACAGAAATTGAGTCTTATCCTAAATCTGTTTGTCATTTTCTCCTCTACAAGATTTAATACCTATGAGTTATTAAAAACCTCATCAGATGATTATTCCCAGCTTCCCAGGTTTTCCCCCTCTGGCCAAAGTTCCCTTATTATTATTATTATTATTATTATTATTATTATTATTATTATTATCTCTATTTCTAGCTCTATGGAAAGTAGACTATATAGGAAAAATAGCAGGAGGAAGATTCAAGGTAAGAAGAAAGATAATAAAGGTATACTACTGTTCCAAAGTTTCTGTTTTCTGAGGCAATTGGGGTTAAGTGACTTGTCCAGGGTCACACAGCTAGGATGGTTAAGTGTCTGAGAACAGATCTGAACTCAGGTCCTCCTGACTTCAGGGCTGGTTTTCTATCCAGTACACTAACTAGCAGCCCTAAGAGATCAAATTCTAAAAGGAAAAACAACATATAAACAATAATTTTTAAAAAGGCCAGAAATCTTCTGATTCTGAGTAATGTTGTTCTCATTCCCCAATTTACAAGGCCTTCAGAAGGGAAAGTGGGAAGTGAACATCTTATGAAGAAAAAGTTGTATGAGAAAGATTTGGGTTTTTGGTCCACAGTTTAAAATAGAGTTATGGTTCCTAAACTAGCTTGGCTTATACCAAATGGTTCAAATTTCACATAATTACTAAGTGTATGACACTGACAAGTCTCATAAACTCCCTGGGACTTGATTTTTCTCATCTGTAAAGGATGAGTGATAATATTTTCTATGAAGAACCCATAGAGATTTCTATGGGTTCAAACGAAATGCTATGTGGAAAGTGCTTTGCAAATCTTAAAGCTCTCTGTGAATGGAATATACCAATAGTAATAAAAGTGTTGACTGAAATCATTGTCATTTTGGTCTTCATAACAGTCAGAGAAGAAAAAAATGGTTTCCTGAAATCATTCAAGGAAATAAAAATACTTTATAAAGAAATGAATGAGAGAGGGAGACAACTATGTTGAACTGTCAATAAACATTTATTAAGTTACTATTATGTGCCAGGAATTGCACTAACCATTGGAGATAAAAAGAAAAGCAAAAGCAGTACCTGATCTCAAGGAACTCACATAATATGCCCATATGCCTATCAAGATTGTAACTGTAAATATATGTAAAATTCAGAAGGAGTAACAGATTAAAAATTTATAAGTAAAACACACAAAACATGGAAAGTAGCCTAAACATATTTCTTAAAAAAGTCGTGTAGATATAACTAGGGCTCTGTGTTATAAGATATATTACTGGAAAATTTCTCTACAATGGTATTTTTAATTTAAAAGGAACATAATAAGTAATGGGTAGATATAATTGACAATTATGAAAATGTATCCATACATGTCCATCAATTGGAGAATGGTTGGGTAAATTGTGGTATATGAAGGTTATGGAATATTATTGCTTTGCAAGAAATGACCAGCAGGAGGAATACAGAGAGGCCTGGAGAGACTTAAATCAACTGATGCTGAGTGAAATGAGCAGAACCAGAAGATCACTGTACACTTCAATGTTGTATGAAGATGTATTCTGATGGAAGTGGATATCTTCAACATAAAGAAGATCCAACTCACTTCCAGTTGATCAATGATGGACAGAAATAACTACACCCAGAGAAGGAACACTGGGAAGTGAATGTAAATTGTTAGCACTACTGTCTATCTACCCAGGTTACTTATACCTTCAGAAGCTAATAATTAATGTGCAACAAGAAAATGGTATTTACACACATATATTGTATCTAGGCTATATTGTAACACATGTAAAATGTATGGGATTACCTGTCATCGGGGGGAGGGAGTGGAGGGAGGGAGGGGATAATTTGGAAAAATGAATAAAAATTTAAAAAAAAAAAAGAAAGAAAATGTATCCATACAAAGAAATCCAGAGATCAGAGTGGGGAAGCATGATGGAAGCCACTTGAATAAAGATCAGTAGAGGCAGAAATTCTATGATACAATATCAGAATATGCTATAGATCACCTGGAAAGAAAAAAAAAAGAAATAAATGAGAAGTTTGGCAAATAGATTAAAAGCCTGAACACTATTGATGGAGAACTTCAAACAGGAAGATTTTCTTTCTGTCTCTCGTTTCTCTCTATCTGAATGTCTGTCTCTCTTCTTCTCTTTGCTTCTATGTTTCTGTCTCTGCCTCTGTCTGTCTTTTTGTCTCTCCCTTTCCTCCCCTTACTAATGAGCAGAATAGTTAATCTTTTTGAAAGGACTTTCCTTAATGGTAATTTCATCCTTGAAAAAATGAATGTGCCTACATCTAATAAACTCCCTTGGATGTGGGAAAACACACTCCAAATGATTCAGAGAAGCCATATGGTAGAGCATTTAATGAGTTTGCCTTCCAGGATGAGTTTGCATCCAGGAATACTTGGATTTAAGTCTTGCTTATTTAAACATCCTGACTGTGTGACCATGTCCAAGTCATAACCTCTCAGTGCTCTAGGCAGTATTCTAAGAGTATAAATTACAGATAAATTTTCCACCTGCACTCATAGAAAAAAAAAGTTCCTCACCAGGTGCTCCCTACACTAATGAAATCCCATAGTAAATCTAGGTAGTACCAATGAACTAAAACTCTATAAGGGGAATCATCCCTGAAAAACAAAACAAAACAAAAACAAAAACAAAAACAAACAAAGAGGTAGAGTGACTTACAATATGGACCACAGTCCTTAGAGGCAGGAAAATCTGGGTTCAAGTACATCTTCAGGTAATTATTAGCTGTGTGATCCTGGGCATATTATTTAATAACTCTCAGCTTGTATTTCTTTACCTACAAAATAACTAGACTCTCTCTCAGAATATTGTCATGAATATTAAAGGAGATACTGCATTGAAAGTACTTTGCAAACATTAAACTGTTAGATAAGTGCCTGTTATATCAATAGCTTTAAAATTTTAATTCATTATACAAATGTAAGTATTATGATCATTCAGAGATTGCCATATTTTATTTTCTAATTTTTGGACCCCCTCTGGACTCATACAACCAACCTCACCTCATATTGGCATATGTATCCATCCCTATATTGATTAATACATTGATAGCTCATTAAGAACAACCAAGCAATATATATGAATTAGATTTTTTCTATGGGATATTTACTGAGAAGACATAAGAAGGACAAAAAGTTATAAACCACATTCCCCATCTTTGATACATTCTATTTCTGGAGGAAGTGGACTCAAATTTAAATTGGTAAATACAAATCACAACTCAAGCCACAGTCTCTCCTACACATACAGAAGGTCTCTTGGGAGAATGGGAAACACAAAATATATTGAAACATATTTGTAAGGGACACATTTGATCAAGGAGTACTTCATGTTTCTGGAAGTTCTTTTCTCTATGGAGTCCCCACTAAGTTTACTCCTGGATTTAGCATACGTACTGAACAAACTGTTTTAGTGTTTTCAGGAAACTGATTTGATTGTTGGATCAATTCATTGGTAGTCTGGGTCTAGTGGGTCTCCAGTCCAGGTTAACTCATCCCTTGATTCAACAGCTGTGGAATCCATTTGATTGAATTAGCTATGCAATTATTAAAGTTGAATCCATGTTGATGCTTGGTCCTTAGCCTTTTGAAGTTCTCAAAGTTGAAACTGGACTGTTTAGTCTCCAGGAATTCATTCACCAAGAGCAAGGGAAAACAAACATAAGAGAAATCAGAAATAGAAATGCCAGGCATTCACAGAACTATTTGGGCAGCTGGTTGGGTAGTTAAAGCTATGGCAACTTTTGCTGTTGCTATCTCTTACTCCCATTTGCAAGTTTATAGCAATTTTTAATTTGCTGATCACCAAGAAAAGAAATCTATAAAAAGTGTGTATGGGGGGGATGGAGAGAGTTCATTGATCCTTTTATATGCTAACTCATTTCTGTTTCTGTCATTAGTCTTTTGGCTCTGAAACCAATAAGAAAACTCCTCATTGCCAAATAGTAAGAACATTTCAGGGACTCAAAGCCAGAAAATATTTTCTTAAAGTTCTACATATTGGATTAAAGCTCAGAGAATATTGTGTATTCCCTTATGAGTGTTCTTCTCCTTACAACTATAAGGTACCAAACAATTTAATTCCTAAAATGCTAACTCCACTTTAGGTAATGTAATCAATGAGCATTACTTCTTTCCTGTATCCACATGATATTTTTAGGGGACATTTGAGACAAATGGATTTCTCCAGAGTAAGTGTCTTGCTTTTCACATCTTTGTATTCCTCATAACCAAAAAGATGCCTTGCATATGGAATATTATAGAATGAAAAACTAAGACATGGAAGGGACTTTAGGAGCCACCCACTCTAGTCTCTAAGAAAGGGTTGAACCCAGCTCTACATAATTTGAAATCCAATGATCCATCCATTAAGTCATGCTGTTTTCATATTAATACTGGATGAATAGGCAGATGGATGGATAGTTGAATGGATGAGTAACAGAATCTTATTTACTATGAAGCCAATCCCTCTTCTTCCCCTTCTCCCCAAACACATCTTCCCTTCTGTTACACCAGGATAAAGGGACGGTTCACTTGCAAGTGGTTTTACAGGTTCCTTCTAGTTGTAGAGATATATAGTGCATATTCGTTATGCATTTTCAAATGGCAGGTTATGTTTTGAAATCCAAGTTGTCCTTAAGGAGATCACATAGAAGATGAACATAGCAAAATCTGCCATGAATTATTGTCGCTATAAAAACCAGGACTCCTAAATTCATTAACTCTCATGCAATTTAGCCTTTCTATGTCTTTGATGAAATCAGAGCTGAGGCAAGCTCAGGGAGTTAGTCTGCTCTGAATTGGTATGGGTTCATTAGCTTTCCAGGGAAAATTCTTCCAGGAGGTCAGCTCTTTACTTGGGGTCAGTTGTGTACTTTGGGCAGCTTCATTAATCTTTTAAAGACATTACAATATTAAAGTATCAGTTCTGTGCAATAACCTGAAAGGGTTAAAAGCAGTATTCCAAAGGCATAACATATAGGTTTTTGAGAATCTTAATCTCTGGGAAGTTAGAAGGCAATAATTAAATTATTTGATTAAAACTAATTAATATTTATTTAGATTTTTGTATTGAAGAAGAGCTTGGGACTTTTGAAAGTGTGGCACTGTTTCCTAAACTAAAATCCAGCTATCTCTTCCTCATTCTCAACTCTAGGCTGAACTCATTGCCCATTTGTAGTATTTGATCCAGATATAACTATTATTCCCTCATTTTACAGGAAGCCTTTCCCAATTCTTAATTCTAGTGTTTTCCCTATACTAATGATTTCCTATTTGTTTTCTTTTATTTAGCTTACTTTGTATATGTTTGTCTGAATATTTCCCTCTTTTGGATTGCAAGGTTCTTGAGGGCAGAAACTGTCTTTTGCCTATTTTTACATGCCCCACACTTAGCACATTCTCTGGTACACAGTAGGCACTTAATAGAGGTTTATTGACTGACTTAATAATTGTAGTGAATCAATCATTCAACTTGATTTCATATTCTCTTCAATAGATGTTTTTTAGCCCCTTCATTTTTTCTTCGTGTATTGTTGACATGTCTTTCAACTAGTTGTGGATCTCATCGAGGTAGTGCTATAATAATCTGGGACACTGAAATATGCATGATATCATAAGAAAATTAGAGAACTTGGAGAACCTCATGCATTTAATTTTTTTTTTCTTCTTACATTCTAGCCTTGCAAAGGGCATCCTCCAAGACAGTGGCAAAACCTCTAGCAAGCATAAATTCATTGTATTAAGTTTTCTCTGTTGATTCTATATCATGTATCTGACCTTGACATATGCATTTGTACAAGATTTCATTAGCACTGGCCCTCTTCCTCATCACCATCCTCTGTCCCACTGATTAGAGGCTGGAACAAGGTACTCCTAATCCTCAATTTCGAGAGAAAATTCATCTCAAAATGTCTCTCTCATCCGGCTGCACAAATGTGTGCCCCTGCAATGAATATTTTCCAAGCTGCTGCTCCCCATTAACTCCTTTTCAGCTATCATTTGTATGTTTTCTTCTTTTATCAGATTATAAACTCCTGGAGGCCTGGGACTATCTTTCTCTTCTTTTTGTATCCCCAGTGCTTACTTAGCACAGTGCTTGGCAGATAGTAGGCACTTAGTAAATATTTATAAATCAAATGATTGGTCAAGGACTCCTTATTGGAAATCTAACCTTCTAAGCTGTACTGGCTTTCAGAAAATTGTAATGTGGGAATATAAATTGATAGTCTTGGTAATGTTTTGGTGATAATTTTATAGTCTATGACATTTTCTTAATCTTTCTTTCTCTTTCTTTCTTTCTTTCTTTCTCCCTTTCTTTCTTTCTCCCTTTCTTTCTTTCTCCCTTTCTTTCTTTCTTTCTTTTGTAATCAACAGTGAACTTGGATTCTCCTCATTCTAAACCCATTAGATGGCAGAGGTATATACTTATTGGGATCAGTATATAGGCTTGACTTGATGAGTACATTATTAGAATATCTCTTTTGTAAATGGACAGATAATCAATTTGAGAAAAAAATCTACCCAAGGCTCCAAAATCTACATTTTAATAGAAATTGCTATCCTCAAAGTACTATACAGCTGTTATTAACTCCTTAATGTTCAGGTCAACTCAGTAATGGCGTACATTAGCACTCTAATGTTATGGGTGGAAGAGCTGTACTGCAAAGATATTGAGCCATGTCTAATGCTGTCTTTCAATGATATGAGAAAGGATCCCAGTTCTTCAAATAGCCAGTTTACTATTATTCTTTGACTCCACTCATTTATTCATTAAATATTTATCAAAACATGTCCTATGTGTATAGAGAAAATCTAGGCAACACAGTGGATGGACTGTTTTATCTGGGGTCAAGAAGACTCATCATCCTGTGTCCAAATTTTGCCTCAGACACTTAATAGTTGGGTTTTCTTGGCAAATAGGGTTGGATGTGACTGAGAATATGTGTATAGCACAATAAGGGACTAAAAGAGAAATGTAAGACATTTCTGCCCTTAATATCTTGTAGGAATTAAACATATACACATGAAAATTTAAGCAGCAAGTCAAATAGTAATAGAAAAGATATGATTAGGCAAAACCAAATGAAGTATTTTTTCTAAGTTTTTAAATTTTTTTTTTCTGGAGAAAATGGAAATTGAGTTACTTTTTTTTCAGGCTAGATGAAAGTAGTAAGGATTCAGTCTCATCCTCTAAGTAATTAGATACTATCAGTTATCCTTTCATTTGTTAATGTAGGGTGTACACTACCTCTATGCCTTGAATTGCCTCTTTTTGCATATATTTGTTGAATATTAGACATTCATTAAAGTTCAGCTCAAAAGCAATTTCCTCCAAAAAGTCATCTGTGATCACAGAAGGTGGTTTTGAGCTTTCTCATTTGAGACTTCATATACTGCTTTCCTTGACCTTTCATGACCTTTTATGTGTTTTTAAAAATAATAATTTTGCATGCATTACATTCTATCAAAATACTATATACTTCATGAGACAAAGAATATGCTAATAATTTATTAGAAATATAATTCATATTTTGAGTGCCACCAAAAAGATTGGTGAGGAGAGTTGGTTTCTTGACTTGGAAGCAAACTATACAGAGTACTGCAGAACCTTAATTTTGGAAAAGGGACTTATGGAAAGGAAGAGTGAGCCAAGTAGTTATATTTCTTCAGGGTTCAGTTCAGCTACCTCCTCCAGAAAACCTTCTCAAAGACTTTAATTGAAAGTATGGTCTCCCTTTCTGATTTTAATTATTCTATATTTATTTGTGTACATGTATCTTATATAATGTTTTTGAAGGAAATAACTTTTGGAGGGAGTCTTCTTATCCCCAATTCATAGCATAATATAGATTTCCTATTGTCTGAACTCAGAATTTCCTTTCTTGTCTGCTCCTTTGCACCAGGAGTATCCTTTGCTTAGAATGCACTCCTTTCTCATCTCTACCTCACCTGTTGCCCATCTCAAGAAATATTTCCTTATCCCTAAATTGTCATTGCTTCTCAAATTGTTTTGTATTGATTTAGTTTTTTTTTAATTATTTGATTCTCTGATAGAATATAAACTCCTTGAGAGTAAGGAATATTTTGTTTTTGATCTATATGTTACTAGTGCCTAGGGGCTTCAATACAAATCACAGGACCCTAGCAAATGTTTATTGAATGGAAAGTTTTCAGAAGATAAAATTCAAGAAAGGACTCAACAATAAAAAACTTAGGTGCAAAAATAGTGACCTAGAGGTCTTAATGGAGATTTTATTTTATAAGTACATGACTATGATTTAACTTTGGAAATACATACATTATTTGAAAGGAACAGTATAGATAAAAGCAGGGGCTAAAGGATAGGAGTGAAGAAAAAAATATAGTAAATTAAGGTGAACAATTCATGGGAAGAAATTCAGGAACCAGAGCAGGGAAACACAATATTTGGGTGAAGATCAATGGCAACTAAAAGAAAAGTGATTATCTCTTCCAAGATTACCACAGGCCACCTGAACAGAAAAAGGAAATCAATAAAGAGTTCAGAGAATGAATATATCGCAAGACTGGAACAGTGCCAGGCTATAGGATTGATGGCTGACTTTACCTATCTAGGGATCTGTTGATGGCTGTTCTCTCTCTGTCTTTGTTTCTGTTTCTGTCTCTGTCTCTATCTCTGTTTCTGTCTCTCTCTGAATTAAAATATAATTACTGAGACAATGCCTGTAAACTCTGAAAGATTACTGGAAAGAATATAGGAGAGAAGGCTCAACATTGGAGGACAATTATCAATGTAATTTTCAAACAAATAAAGAGAGTCTGGAATCTCTATGTGTTTTAAAGTATTTTTTATTTATTTTGTTAAATATTTTAAATTACATTTTAATCTGGTTCAGATTATATTTGGGATTGGCTTTATATAAGACACTTTTGGTCTAAATAATAGTACAATTACATGCATGCAAACCAAATTGAATGTCAAAAGTCAAAGCATTAATGATTTCATGTTCTTTATCAACTTGGAAGGAAGTCTTATAGTAGAGGGCCTCCAGGTTGTATGATTAGACATACTTTTTAATATTTTTTATTTTATTATGTAAAGGCATAGATTTCATGTTTATCTCATTTGGAGATAACAGAAAATTAAATTAAGAGACAGTGAACAGTTTGGGTGATAGAGTAAAGATCCCAAATCCCAAATACAAATACAAAATTGAGAAATAAAGACAAGACAGTGGATCGAAAAAATAAAAAAAAAAAAGATCTATCAGATTTAGTGATTCCAAATTCAATAGTGTTAAAGCATCCGAATACAATCCTTCCTTTGCAACAACAATTCGGTTCTGCACATATATATGGTACCTAAGATATACTATAAGATATTTAATATGTATGGGAATGCCTGCCATCTAGAGGAGGGGGTGGAGGGAAGGAGGGGAAAAATTGGGAACAGAAGGGAGTACAAGGGATAATGTTGTTTAAAAAAAATTTACCTATGAATATGTACTGTCAAAGAAAACGTTATAATTATAAAAATTAATAATAATTTAAAAAAAAGAATCAGCTACACACAGAGAAGAAACACTGGGGGAAAAATAGTGTTAAAGCATATAAGATGACATCCAAAAAGTGAATGATCTTCTTAGGTCATGTTGAGAAAAACATCCAGTATCCAGGACTTGGGAGATGAAAATCCTTTTGTAGCTTGGCTTAGTAGAATGTTCACTTATGGTCATCTTATTTGAGGAAGGACACTGATGATCCAGAGAGGATATCTCCTAAGATGATAATGAAACTTTATGTCATGCCATATGAGGATCATTTGAAGGAATTCAGAGTGTTTGGCTGGAAACTGAAAGGAGACATAAAAGCTCCCTTCAAATATATGAAGAGCTCTCATTCATAAGAGGCATCCAACTTTTCACTTTAAGTCACAACTATACTCTCCCCTTCTCCAGGAAACTCTCCTTAACCCCTCTTAATTCTAGTATCTATCTTTTCTGTTAATTATTTCCTATTTATCCTGTACCTAGTTTACTTGTATGTATTTCTTGGCATGCTACCTCCCCCATTAGATTGTAAGTTCTTTTTAAAAATTTATTTCCCAAGTACTTAATATAATAACTAATACATAGTAGGTGTCTAATAAATGTTTATTGATCGAAAGATTGATTTTTGACTCCAGAGAAAAGCAATACCAGCAAAATGGTTGGAAGTTGCAGAAAAATAAACTTTAGTCAGGATGTAAGATAAAATTTTTCTAATAATTAAAGCTATCTCAATGTGGAATAGACTACCTCAAGAGGTAGTAGTAGGTAGGTTTCATTCTACCAGAATTCTTCAAGGAAAGACTTACCAACCCTTTGCTGAGTATGTATTAGAGAAGATTCTTATTCAGACCCAGGTTGGATTATCTGAGATCCTATGTGATCCCTGTAGAATAGCAGCAATTGTTGAAGGACTTGGAATATGAGGTAGACTTTTATCCTTTAGGTAATATGGAACAACTGAGAATTTCTCATTAAGAATTATATAACCAGATCCTTGTACTGGGCAGATTGTTCCAGCAGCTAGATATAGAAAGGATCATTTGGAACTGAAAAGAAAAAGAGATGGAGAAATTTGGTATGAGGCCTACCGTGTTTCCCCGATAATAAGACCTATCCTGAAAATAAGACACCCACATACTCTTTAATATTCCGCTAAAATAAGCCCTCCCCCGAAAATAAGCCCTATCGAACTTACTATGAAAACGGTCATCATGGTGATCCCCTGCGCTATATGCTGCGTAGCGGTACCTTCAGTAAGCAGCGCCGCCCTCCCCTCCCGGGTGAAACGCACGTCGCGCTCCGAGCTGCATCCAATCAGAGCTGCAGCAGTGAGCGCGTCATCCTCTTCTTCCCTGGTGATTTGCTTGCTGGCGCTACTGAGAGCAGCACCGCGGAGTAGAGCTGAGACAGGACCATCTAAAAACTCGGTAAGTTCAGTAAGCGATGGAGAATAAAATAAGCACTCAGGGGGCATGATGGAGGCTAAAAGGGGCATGATGGAGGCTAAAATGGGCATGATGGAGGATAAAAGGGGCATGATGGAGGCTAAAATGGGCATGATGGAGGATAAAAGGGGCATGATGGAGGATAAAATAAGCCCTCCCCTGAAAATAAGCCCTCTGGTGTTTTTTAGTCCCAAAAAAATAATAAGACAGTGTCTTATTATCGGGGAAACACGGTAATATAATGTGTTAACTGTAGAAGGCTTTAATAAATGGTCAATCAAATTTTGATTTGTTAAAGCCAGCTCCTGATCCTTCAGGGCAAAACCTTGAATCTAGTCCTCAGTTATGTACAGCTAGTCTAGCATTCCAGCAAAATCTCAAGGAAGCCACCCATATATGCAAGTGTAATCCCTAAAGTGGAAGTCCAATTATCCAAATAGAAATGAGCCCAGGAATCTTTAGAGATGTTGGTTTAACTAATAAAGTTTAGCAATTTAAAAAAAATGAAGATGGAATACTGAAAGAAATTTTCCAATTTTTCAAGTATAGGGAATGGATTTTGAGGAGTGCCTTGAATAATGGGTTCAAATAGTTCAAATAAATGATACTCCAATAACTTTGTGCTGTACTTAATTTAACATAAAAGAGCTGTATGCCAGAGCATTTTATTTGGCAGTTGGTAGCCCCTTTTAGAATTTAACTTGTCAGTGATCCCCCAAGATTTCTGTAACTATTTCATCTCTGGCTACTGTATAGCCTTTAATATTTTCATCACTTTCCAGATAAAGAAATCCCTCTGACTAAAGGACTTGCTTCTTTCATAAAAACCACAAAGCTGAAACAGCAACCCCAAATGAAATTTTCCCTAAGCAGACCTTCTCTTTTCTGGGCTGAGTTCAGACTGTAAGCCACCTCTTTTCAACAGAAGTCTTAGTAACACGACTGGCCATGCTTAGTAAGTGGTGAGTAGGGTTTAAGGGTTTGCCTGTTAAATCCTTATTATTCTCTAATAAGGTCTTTCTCCCCATTTGGACATTGTCTAAGAACATTTTCGGTTCCTTTGAATGCCCCAGGTCTCATATATTGGAGAGGCTTTTGCAGCCTTCTCCTGTATCATCAGATTGCTGAAGTCAGGTACTGCTGTACTCAAGATTCAGAAAGGGCATAAGCCTGGCCCCACTCATATATCTTTTTCCCCTGCCAAGAAAAATCATTGCTTTCTCTGGCTGAATTCCTGTGTTCCAAGCTGCTGTTCCTTGGCTCACCTCTCTGCTCCAAAAACTCAGGGCTAGGTTATTCCATGGCAATTCAGAAAAGACTAGATTCTAATCCTCTTTCACACATTCACATACACACATACCACATGTGTGTGTGCATGTATATATGTATGTATGAATATATACACACACGCAGAAAGATATGGCTTAATAAAGTTGCCACTGTTAGTAATAACTCATAGTGACATAAACCTTGAAGAACATTTGTTCAATAACAACATTTATATAAGTCCTTTTAATCCCAATTTTACAGATAAGAAAAATGAGGTTCAGAGAGTGGTAAAATATCTTGTATGTCTCTAGGATGAAATTCAAACTCAGGTTCTCATATGCTTGGTCCATTTTTCTTTCAGTTATTTCACAATGCTTTAGGAGGTTGTTTTATATTACACTCCCCTTTCCCAAGCAAAAACAGTTCTAAGGTGACCATAAATGGGTTCATCCAAAAAGGTTATGGTCATGGGTATGCATAAATACAGGCTTGTGAGCACGCAGTAAGGAAATATCAACACTGCCCCTTTCATTTCTACTATGGCCAAAAGGCAATGGCGATGATCTGTTAGTATTTGACCACAGACTAAGTTGAGTGCATATCAGTGCTTTGTGGTAATATCTGAACTGACTCCAAGAGTACCAGAGCTGAGAACTTATCTTACTTTGGGAGATGTTTCTTAGAGATGTCATTGCAGAAAAAAGATGATGTAATGGCTTTCTTTTTAATTTTTTTACATTAAAATACATTTTGAGTTTCATATTGCCTTCCCTCCTCTAACTTACTCATTAACAATTCAAGTATGGATATAATTATCCATATAGCTACCTTTTAAGGCAAAGCTTTGACTTCAACATTCTTCAGCTCAAAAACTTCCAGTGGCTCCCTATTACCTCTAGATAAAATATAAATAACTTGGTTGTACATTTAAAGTTCCTGACAATCTGATTTCAAACTATTTTTCCAACCCAAAATGATTATTTGGTAAAGTACTGTGAAGTGGAGTTAGCAGGACAGCCTGGAGAGGAGTAAATAAAGGGTGGGCCCAGAATTCTCCTTTAAAATGGATGTTCTGGGGGAATAAATCAACCAAACTAAAAGTCTGAAGGTGCAGAGGATCTTTCCAGTGTGCATAGTCACAGAGACTAGAGAGTCTGCAACATGGAGAGAAATGAAGAATGCACTTCTGTCATTTAGAATTCTCTTTTTAGGATCAGGTGCCATCTCCTACATCTTCTATGATCTACTCCACTCTCCCCCAGTTACCAGGCTTTTTTACCTCTTCAAAGACTCTTCTCAGGTTCTTCAAATAGATATACATTGCTATATCCAGAACACCACAGATGATAATCAGAAACAGATTCTTTAAGGTTTTTAAATAGTTTCTCTAAATCATGTTGTTATGGATGGTCCTTTCATAAACATCTTCCTTAATTCCCTCATTTTATAGATAGGATTCATAACTTGTCCAAGTAAGTCCAATTCACTTAATGAGAAAACATTATTTCAGATGGCATGAAAGTATGTCAGGAATATTCAAAAGGTTAAGATATACTTTTTATCTTTATGTTTTGTAAATTTTCTTATTTATTTTAAATTTCAATACAATATCAGAAACAATTGCAACATACACAGCAGAATGTGAGAAGATTCAGCATAAAGCAATAAAAATTTCATATCAAATTTCATAATAAATAATATTCAATGTTTTCAAAGCTGCCCAATTTTATTTTTTGCTTATTATTTTTCTTTTGGTCTTTGTTGTGCACTTTTTATTTTGTTTTTCCCTTCCCTTCCTGCCTCAACTTCTGCCCTAAAGAAAGCTACAATTAAGCAAGGTTATATATACATATAGACAGAATTCTATAAATGTACATATAGATACACACATACACTCATAAATAAATATTTAAGACCATACTATGCGAATTTATACTTGTTATCTATTTTTCTGAAGTGGATAGCATCTGCTTTCATAAATCCAACTCTTTCTAAATCAACCAGCTCATTATTTTCTAAAGCACAGCAGAATTCTAACCCTATACCATCATATCTGAGAGATTGTCTATGTTTTTCCTCCAATTTTCTGTATTCCTTCTATTTATGACTGCATAGACTTTATTCAAGAAAAAATTAATTTAAAATAATAAAAATTGCTGGTTTTATACTTAAACAATATTCTCACCTTATAATGTACAGTTTAAGATCAGATACTGCTGAATCTATTTACAGATTATTTACAGATAAAGTTTACAACTTTTTCCCTAATTTTCTTTGAAATTCCTCACCTTTTATACTTCCATATGAATTTATTATTTTTTCTAACTCACCAATAATTTTTTTTCTAACTCATGATAAGTTTTAGTAATTTAATTTGGGATTGCATTGAATAAATAGATTAGTAGGAAAGCTATGCTCTCTAAAAAAAAATTCTTCTATGTGAATAAGAGATACAGTAATCTCTTTAGATCATTTCATTGCTAAATGGGATGGTCCAATAAAAGGCCTTTATGGGCCATATAAAACAGCCAATCTGAAACATATCTGGCTGACCTTTACTGATCTAGAGTGAAGAGAATATAGCACTTCTGATTACATCTTACCAAGAGGGACTTCAAGACCAGCTAGGGAAAGAGAAAAAGGGAAAGGGAACTTCTTTACTTCATCTTCTCTAAAAATGGGACATTTTATGATGGAATATTGCTTTGATTATTTACCTGGTAGGTAAATTAGAATCCCAGGTAGATCAACTCATCTTGTAGCAATCATATCATACATTATTTCAGTGCATTTTGGGAAAAGCACCAATAAATGATAGATTATCAAGAGAAGGAAAATCAGGCTGTGAAGAGTCTTAGATAATGGCTTATAAAGATTGGTCAAAGGCCTCATGATATTTAACTGTTATGTAGATGAAATGTTGAATTATTCTAGTTGGTCTTAGAATGGAGAACTAAGAGCAGTGTGTATATAAATGGAAAAGAGTCAGCTGGGAGCCTTTAATAGAGAATACTTCCTAATAATTAGGGCTAATCAAATTGGGAAAAGCCTTTGGATATGTAGCAAGTACTTCCTTTAAACAAAGGTAATTGCTCAAGCCAGCCGTACCTAGGTTTCTTAGATAAATCTGTTTCTCAAAAGATATAATATGGTGATACTTTTTTATTTTATTTTATAAAGTTTTTATTTCCAAAACAGCACAGTTTTCAACATTCACTTTTTCAAAACCTTGTGTTCTTAATTTTTTCTCCCTCCCTTCACCCCCATCCCCTCTCCTAGAGGCAATAATCCAATATATGTTAAACATGTGCAGTTCTTCTATAAATATTTTCACAATTATCTTGCTGCACAAGAAAAATCAGATCAAAAAGGGAAAAAATGAGAAAGGAAGCAAAATGCAAGCAAACAACAACAATAAAAGTGAAAATACTATTTCATGATCCACTCTGTCCCCACAGACCTCTCTTTGGGTGCTCTCTCTCTTTTTCAAGGTCATTAGAACTGGCCTGAGCCCCCTCGCTGTTGAAAAGAGCCACATCCATCAGAACTGATCATTGTTTAGTCTTGTTGCCATGTACAATGATCTCCTGTTCTACTCACTTTACTTAGCATCAGTGCCTGTAAGTCTCTCCAGGCCTCTCTAAAACCATCCTGCTGATTGTTTCTTATAGAACAATAATATTCTATAAAATTCAAAACCATAACTTATTCAGCTGTCCTCCAACTGATGGGCATTCACTCAGTTGTGATATCTTTAAATGTATTATGATGCCTTGATATAAAAAGTTTAATCTAGAAAACACACATATTGTTAGCAAGGTGAAATTGCTAGAACATCTAAAGGAGAATCATAACTTTGGACTTTTCTAGTCAGTTCTCAAATTTTATGTGCATCAATCACTTTGGGAGTTTTCATGGTGATGGAATACTTAGAACATTCTGGCAATCTAAGTTATAGTATTTAAAAGTTCAGCAAGATGAAGATGAGGACCATAAAGCTTTGTTATAGGCAGGGTTACAGTCTTTTGATTTATAATAAATATCTGCATTATGACTTTCAAAAAATAAGTGTCAGCTGCCCATCCCCTAGCTCTTATTAAGAAGCCTTTGTGAAAGCTTGCAGGTGGCAATAAAGAATGTAGACACAGAGTATTTATGGAGCAAAATCATCCATAAAGATCAAAATGCTTCTCCTGATGTTTTGTTGAAACAGCAGGTGGGCTCAGTACATTTGCCAGACACTTACTATTTGTTCTCTGTCACCAACCTGTCCACAAATGGTAGAGATGTTGTTAGTGACAAAGTTTAGTTTCCTACCCACAAGACCATTTGCTCAATGGCTATATAGATGTTGGCAAGCACCATTTGGTGCTTGGTGAAGTGTGTTGCTCTTGGCTAGTACCCTCCAGCTGTTCCCACCTGTGGTCTAATGCAGGGACTGTCACTTATGTTTATTATATCTGTTAATCTATGAGATAATTTGGCATTTAAAAATAAATTACAATGGACTGAATATACTAAACCCAGCACCTCCTTTTTGAGTATTGGATAGTATTTTATGTTATTCTTTTGCTTAAACATACAGAGACACTCACAAACACATATACACAGATCCCACATTTCGCCAAATAACAAATCAATCATAAAGTTCTTCCCCTATACACTAGAAAACTTATAGAAAGATCTAAACAAATCTATAATATGGGGAAGTTTCTGGGATAGGGACCATTTTTATTCAAACCAGTTACTTTAAGGATCCATGACACTTTTTTAAACTTTTTTTCCTTCAATATGATACTTGAAGGCACCTAATTTTCTTTCTAAAGGATATACTTAAGGAATGGTAGCCTGAAAGACCTAGAGAAGCCATCTCATTAATTATTGACTCATGTCAAAGAATCATAAAAATGTCTGTGTCCTCTGCCCAATAGAGACCATCCCCTATCGCATTTATATGCTATAGATTAAACATGGCTCTTTTCTTGGGATCTGCTATATGCCCCCTATAAGAGATGTCCCAAGGTACTTGATACTGTATTTTAACAAAATACACAGTAAATCCTAATTTAATTGTCAATTAACAATCTAGCAACATATCTAGTTCATATTATTGGGCAGATTTCAATCTCTCATTACATAGCACCAAATTTTGCCTCCAAAATATTTTGTATAGTTATGTTCCAGACTTTAATTCAAATAGTATGTTACTATTTATTAGTATTATTAATATTTACTAGAGAGGCACACATAAAATCAGTTTTTACTAGGATGCTTGTAAGACATTTTTAGTACTAATACAGTTTTTGATTGCTCACGAGGACAGAGAGAGATGGATAGCTATAGATAGATAAATGATACATGCCTAAATTATATACATACATAATCATTAGGTACTTATCTATATTAGGCATTATACTTGAAAATATTCTTTTTTGAAAATTATAGCTGAATTTATAAGTAATAAATGGTAAATAGTAATATTCAGCTGGCAAAGACATTTTAAGACATTGTGATATCAACACAAATGCCACTAATAATAATAAATTATATAAATGGAGGAAGTTGTGATTTTTCTTTTTAGTATATGAGATTTCCTTTGTAGGAATTACTTCCATTATACAAATCATAATCCATTAATGGTTAGTTCTTAAGGAGTTGGGGCAGCTAGGTGGCGCAGTGGATAGAGCACCAGCCTTGAATTCAGGAGGACTTGAGTTCAAATCTGATCTCAGACACTTAACACTTCCTAGCTGTGTGACCCTGGGCAAGTCACAACCCCAGCCTCAGGGGGGAAAAAAAAGTTCTTAAGGAGTTGACAGAGGAATGGAAAATAAAAAAACAAAAGACATTTGCTAAGGGTAATACTGGTAATAAGTATCGGACGTTTGTAGAAGGGGTCATGCTGACATCAACTTGTATTCTGCTCAATATCAAACTTCCTCAATAACTAAATCACATAGTATATTTTGGTATACATGTATGTGTGTGTGTGTGTGTGTGTGTGTGTGTGTGTGTATTAAAAGCTATATTACCAAATGAATTCTCCCACCCATCACAGTCTGTAGAGTTGTAAAGATCATCCAAACCAGCCATTCTCAACTTTTTGGTCTTTTGACCCCTTTATCCTCTTAAAAGTTATTGAGAACCTCCCCAAAGAACTTTGGTTAAGTAGGTTATATTTCTTGGTATTTATCATATTAGAAATTAAAGCATCTCAATTTCAGGATAAAAATAATTTTGAGTTGCTAACCCTGTGAAAGGCTGCAATAATGTTTTGAGTACTGTTGATCCATACCCAAACTCCTAATTTTATAGATGAGGACACTTGGACCCAAAGTAGTGGCGTGGTCATGCTCATATAGACAGTAGGAAGCAGAATGAGCACTCAGACCAAGGTCTTAGATCCCAGATGCTGGCATCCTTTCTATTTTACAGAAACATTGTATCTCCAAAATGGTGCTAATTTTCTGTTTCAATGGGAACCTTTTAATAAATTATATTGTATTTTGAAAAAAAGGGGAAGTCATGTGACATAGTGGGTAGAGTACCAGGGCTTGGAAGTAGCAAGACATCTTTCTGAGTTAAAATCTAGCTTCAACTATTAGCTGTGCAATTAAGGACAAGTCACTTAACCTTGTTTCCCTCAATTTCCTCATTTGTACAATGAGCTGGAGAAGGAAATGGCAAACTACTCCAATGTCTTTGCCTAGAAACCCCAAATGTGGTCATGACAAATCAGACATGACTGAAAATGACTAAACAATAAAAACCAAAATAATGAAAAGAATTTGCAATGGGACATATATTCTTTTTGTAGCTTATGGATGAGCTGTCTCTGAGCCTCAGTTTCCTAGTCTGAAAAACTAGCTTCTCTTTGACAGTTACTTCAAGAAATATTTGTCCTAGAATCCTAGAATATTAAGCTGGAAAGGAACCAAGAGACTATTGAGTCCACCCACCTTATTTTACAGATTGGGACAATGAAGCCAAGAGAAAGGGAGTGACAGTTATAAGGTAGAAAGCCTGTGGGATGTTATGGCATAGCTCAGTAAAAATGAAAGCCCATTCATTTGTCTGTGTAGTGCATTATGATTTTAAACTTCCTTGCAATTAATTGTTGAGTTTTTGTAACAGATGGTAGAAATTTTATGAATTGAGTCAATAATGAAAAAGTAGTCTTTCTCATCACTTCTGCTGATAGAAAAATAAAATATTTCTTTTATTTCCTTGTTACACATGGAGATTGTAGGATCATAAATTAAGAGCAGGAAGGTCATCAAGTCACCACCCTCATTTTTACAATTGGCATGCCCAAGGGCACACAGGTAGTAAACAGCAGCAACAGATGTGAAACAGTCCTCAGAATCCACATTTAGCATTTTCCCCCACAATACTTCTCTATCAAGGTCCACAGAGGTTGTCTTTTGCACAAGTGAATTAACATACCATAACAACACTCAAAATAAAGAAAGATATTTTAACTCAGAATCATAAAACAAAAAAGTTTTCTTCTAGTTCAAGCCATTAACTTCCAAAGAATCCCTGTTATATCAGAAACAACGAGTTTCCATCAAGAATTCCAGTGAGCGGTATTCTAAGGCAAGCTATTTATTTATGAAGTAGTTGTAATGGTTAGGAAGTTTTTGTTCATGTGAAACCTGCAATTTCTTCTTCACATATTCTACCCATTTTCCATAGCCTTACCCATTGTCCATAATCTGCTCATTAAAGTCAAGCAGAACAAATTTGATTTATTTTCCACACATAACACTATAAACAAAGACAAATATTCTGCATGAGCCTTCTCTCCTCAAGGCTAAATATTCATTTCCTTCAACTAGATCCTTATGTAGAATTAATTGCTGGACTACTTCCTTACCTGGTTTCATACTTGGGGGTTTCATCTCCATAGGGCAGCTGCTACTTTCAGGGACGTGCTATTAAATATTTAACAACTGGCTTATCATATCTTCTCTTTCCTTAAAATATGTATGTGTGACACGCTTTAAATTTTATTTATACCATTAACAATTTCTCCATATTTGCTTTAGTTTAGAAAATCAACAAAACAATAAATCAAGTCTTATTTTTAAGCATTTATTGATGTCTAAAATATAAATGCTCAAGTGAAAATTTAATAATGGTTTTATGAGGCCTGATTTGAGCTGGTTCTAAGGTACCTCCATGACTTGCACTCCTAACACTAAATAGTTCTTAAATACCCATGTATTTTTCATTAATAATTAATAGATACAACTCACTTTTAGCAAGAGTAAAAATAATAGCTACAAAACATCTCTCCTACCTTCATAAAACCTGGGGCACATTCTTTCACAAAAATGTATATTATCCACAGGAAAACTGGGAACATAATTATATCATGGTTATGAGGCATGCATGTAGGGACCAAATGGGGTCATGACACTCACAGTTTATGGTATGTAAGTCCTTTTTTTTCCTTAGAGTTCTCATGAAACCATGGCACTTTTCCTTGAATGAGCTGTTCAGGTGGGCATGCTCCATAGCCTAAGACTGGTGGAAGAATTGTGGTTCCTCAGTACCTTAGCCCTGAGGTCTGCCATCTCCCAAGGAAGAGGTTGGAGAGAAAGCAAGGATTTCTTCAATTGGAGTAGCATTGTTTTTAGATCTAGGTTCCTTCAGTAAATAATTTCACCATAGCTTACAGTGATGATCCAGGATATTTCCTAAATTTTCATCTTTTTAGGGCAGACATAATTAGATAATGTCCATTTAATGTCCATTTGTCCAATTATCACCAAATATCTCTTTGTTTAGAGTTCAGAGTTGCCCAGCATTTTAAACTATGGCCTGCTGCATTCTGCAAAAGAATGGCTGGAAGAAAAGTAGTAGAGGTTGTCAATGTTCATTGGAGAAGCAGGCAAATTATCTTCTTAGAATCTCAAACTTTTACTTGGTCTAGAACCATCCATTCCCATAGATCAGCAGATTCTACTTGGTTACAGATCAATACATTATGAACAAAGCATCCTTCTATCTATCTCATTGTCTTTATAACTTTCTCCTTGTCATGCAAATTTGGCTAGCTTAAAAAAATACTTATACATTTACATGACGTGGACTTTTCACTATCCCAATTGCCTTTTTTTTTTTTTTTTTTTTTTTTTTGATTCTGTGAATCTCATTAGTTTTCTTCAGGACTAAGAACAGAAAACAGACAGATACAGACAAATACAGCATGATTTTCACTTCCTTACTTCTAGAAACTATTCCTTTCTTAATGCAGCCCAAAATTCCATGAATATTTTTTACATGTTCTACCATTCCTTCTGAATCTACTGAGCTAAAAACTTCCAGACTTTTTTCTAGATAAAATAATGTTAAACTAAATCTCATCCTCATGCATCTGTGACATTGATTTTATATTCTATAGAATTTTTATCTTATCAGATTTAGTTAGCCCCCATTTTTTCATATATAGAACTTTTTGAATCTTGATTATCTTCCAGTATATGAGCCAGTTCTCCCATTTTTGTATTGTATCCAAATTTAATAATTATATAACTAACATCTTTAATTTTATTAATTTATTCATACATAAATAAAATATCAAGCCACATAGGATCAAGTATAGATAAATAATGTGGTACTCCCTTGGGCATTTCATTAGAAATTGGGGGTCATTTAGGACAAGTCTTTAGACTTTTTAGAGAGTTCTAAATCCACTTAACTGTACCTTTAACTATCCTGCATTTCTCAGGCTTTTTTTTTTTTTCTAAACACAAGATATCATATTAAATTCATAGTCGTGTGGCTCTTTTCAACAGAGAAGTGATTCAGTCCACTTCCAATGGTCTTATGATGAAGAAAGTCATCTGCACCCAGAGAGGAGTGTGGGGATTAATTGTAGATCACAACATAGTATCTTCATCATTTTTATTGTTGTTTACTTGTATTTTATTTTCTTTCTCATTTTCTTCCTTTTTGATATGATTTTTCTTGTATACCCTGATAATTGTGGAAAAAATGTATAGAAGAATTGTACATGTTTAACATATATTGGATTATTTGCCATCAAGGGGACAGGGTAGGGGGAAGAGAAGGAAAAAAAAAAACTTTGGAACACAGGGTTTTGCAAAAGTGAATGTTGAAAATTATCTGCACATATTTTGAAAATAAACAGCTTTAATAAAAAATCAATTCATAATCCTTAGTTTTGTAGAATTAGAGGACCACAAATTTCAAGCTAGAAAGAAACTTAGAGATAATGTAGGCCAATTCCTTCATTTTATAAATGGGGAAATTATGTATTAGAAAAGATAAATGACTTACTCAATGTCACATAGGTAGTAAGTGGCAGCACAAGAATTTAAACTGAGGACCTTTGATTCTAAATGAGGGGCTAGTTTCATCTTAGCTGCTTAGTGAAGCACCGAACTTGTTTTTACTTCTTATTTGGCATGTTCCTAAATAAATCATTTTTAACAGTAATTATCAGTTTGAGCTAACAAGTCTTGTGAGTGGCTAAATAGAAACTGTCCCTCTGTCCTCATCTTAACCCTTCTTGCTGATCTTAACACATAAAGACCATAACCAAAGTGAGATCTAAAACACAAGTATCATGTTTGAGGTCAGACTGTGGAATTGACAATAGCACAAATGATCATCTGCGGGTTACAGAAAGATGGACTCAGTTAATTGGGAAATCTGCTAGGATCTTATTCTGACTTTGATGACTCTTCAATA